>NC_085862.1:42028368-42038368 GCF_034702125.1 Engraulis encrasicolus | reverse complement strand
TTACATTATAATGACCCACCCCCACCCCTCCACGCAAAGAGCCACACACGCAGACACACACACGCACACACGTGCACAAGCACACGATCTTGAATTAGCAAGCTGCTAGCACAACTATTGGAGGCCTTGCACAACATAACATGAAACAAACTTAATAAAGTCATTAGGCCGTAAGTCAGTCATCCCAGCATTCATCGGCCACTTCAGCGGAGCCTTCCAGTTAGCAAAAGAGACGTCCTATGCCCGTTAAGGGATGCCTCTACACATTTGCACCAAAGGTATGTAGTTATTGCATTAGTCAATAATAAGGATGGGCCTCAGGGGGTGCCTCTCAGCAGTACAAGGGCTGTGACTTACCCAATAGCGTATTTGCAGTGTGTGTGTGTGTGTGTGTGTGTGTGTGTGTGTGTGTGTGTGTGTGTGTGTGTGTGTGTGTGTGTGTGTGTGTGTGTGTGTGTGTGTGTGTGTGTGTGTGTGTGTGTGTGTGTGTGTGTGTGTGTGTGTGTGTGTGTGTGTGTGTGTGTGTGCTCGAGAAAAAGAGATGTTCAGGAAATGTTCTGTTTTTGTCACATGGCTCATTGCGCTTGTACAAGCGACTGTGAAATGGACGACTGCACAAGGACTAGATATGTAATCTCTGTGTGGGGGAGTGATTCAGTATTGTGGTCATGCTATGACTGAAATCAGGCATACAGTGTATGCGTGTGTGTGCGTGTGTGTGCGTGTGTGTGCGTGTGTGTGCGTGTGTGTGCGTGCGTGCGTTGCGTGCGTGCGTGCGTGCGTGTGTGTGTGTGTGTGTGTTCTGAGAATGTGTGTGTGAAGTGAGAATGATCCTGCAGGATAGAGAGATCTGGTTACACAGTGCAATAATTGTTGGTTCCCAGCAGAGCTACTGCAATGAGCTGGCCGGGGATAGATCTGACAGTGGTGGTAAACCACATGTTCATAAGGCCCACTGGTTTCTCCACTCAGAGTCAGACACACACGTGTGTGAGTGTGTGTGTGAGTGTGTGTGTGTGTGTGTGTGTGTGTGTGTGTGTGTGCGTTTGTGTGTGTGTGCGTGTGTGCGTTTGTGTGTGTGTGCGTGTGTGTGTGTGTGTGTGCGTTTGTGTGTGTGTGCGTGTGCGTGTGCGTGTGCGTGTGCGTGTGTGTGTGTGTGTGTGAGCTGCACATCAAAACATTTAATCATGTGTGTATGGGTGCAGACATGTAGTCTCTGTCATCCAAGTCACACACTGTCCTAACGCATCTGTGCCAGGGAGCAGCTTGTGTCAAAACACACACACACCTGGGACACGCCTTCACATCACTCAGGAATGGGGTGGGACAGAGTGCAGTCATTGACTGGGTGGGTTGGGAACATTATGTAAGGGCTTCGCAAAGCTGCTTCTCGCATAGAGGCAAGTTGAAACAGCAATCTGTCTAGCAGACGAAAACCACATGCAAGAGGACTCCATCTGCACCTTAACCACACTGTGTATTATATGGTTGCATTGAGTAGTACTACCAAGCCCTTGAAAACCTAGGGTAGTCTAAAAGCAGCACAGTTTACTGAAAGGCCCTATCTCAAAATAAGTAGTATACTTGCTAAGAGCAGAGCCCTGTGTATTTGTTGTGCTAGCAGTATTAAGACACAAACTCTCTCATATTAGGAGGATTACCACCTGATGAGAGTGAAGATACTCGGGTAAAAAGTGGCTGAACCTGCTTTTTGGAATGCCCTCTAGATAAAAAGGGGATATCTTAGCATGGCAAAGGTAGAGGGGAAATTGTGAAGCTGTAGCATAAAAAGGGCAGACATGAAAGAGGTTGGGTGTAAGCTCTTGCAGAGTGAAAACAAAAGTGCAACCCTGAATACTTTGCGACCAAAATTAGTCTAATCTACGTAGATGTCGACTCTTTTAGTGTTGAATTAACATTGCCTTATTTTACTGTATGGGGAGGCTATATTTCACAAAGGCAATGCAATTTTACTGTAGCACAGGCGAAGCATTGCTTACTGACGAAACACTTGTGCAACAAGAGGGTGTGGGGAATATGTGGCTTTCAAAGCCTCAGTCTCCAATGGCTCTAATTCACTCACTCACAGTCGCTTTTTCTGCCTCTTTCATGGCACGTCTTTATGGCAGCTTACCTCCCACACACACATTGATATGAAGACTATAGTATAAACACTGGAATACACACACACTCATGCAGACAAACGCACACTGACACACTTATGCACGCTCACACAAACTCACATACACAGGAAACCAGACACATGTAAACATATTGTATGTACACATGCGTAACAAACACACAAGATGTACACTGAACACAGATTAAACCATGTAAACCATGTGGTACACGCACGCTCGCACGCACACACATCAATAGAGCGTAGGCAAACACATAAACATAGAAATGCAGTCCCTGCATATGCAGGCTTAGAAGAAACCACAACCATGCCCATGCGCACGCACGCACGCACGCACACACGCACAACCATGATCACAATGGAGAGTCAGGCTGGGAGGGAAGAGAGGGGTTGAGGGATGGATAGAGTGATGGGTGGAGGTAGAGAGGGAGGGAGAGAGGGAAGAGCAGCGGTGGCCGGAGGGCAAGAGATACCTCTGCCAGATAAATGCTTCCTGAGTTTCATACTCATAAGAGGAGAGGAGAGGAGAGGAGAGGAGAGGAGAGGAAAGGAGAGGAGAGGAGAGGAGAGGAGAGGAGAGGAGAGGAGAGAGGAGAGGAGAGGAGAGGAGAGGAAAGCGAGGAGGAGAGGAGAGGAGAGGAGAGGAGAGAGGAGAGGAAAGCGTGGAGGAGAGGAGAGGACAGGAGAGGAGGAGAGGAGAGGAAAGCATGGAGGAGAGGAGATGAGAGGAGAGGAGAGGAGAGGAGAGGAGAGGAGAGGAGAGGAGAGCGAAGAGGAGCGGAGAGGAGAGGAGAGGAGAGGAGAGGAGATGAGAGGAGAGTGTAGAGGAGGGCAGGGTGGTGCTTACTAGGCCAAATGTGATTTGAGACCACAGTGCACCCTGAAAGAGATTAGCAGAGGTACAGAGCAGTGGAGTTGAGTAAGAGAGAGAGAGAGAGAGAGAGAGAGAGAGAGAGAGAGAGAGAGAGAGAGAGAGAGAGAGAGAGAGAGAGAGAGAGAGAGAGAGAGAGCGCAACAGAGAGGGAGAGATCAAAAGAAAGATACATGAAGAGTGAGAGAAGTGAAGAGACATAGAGGGAGAGGGCCAGAGGGAAATGAAAGACGAAGCAAAAGGGGACACAGACTAAAACGGACAGAGAAAGGTAAGAAATGAGAATAAAGAAAGTAAGGCGGACTAGGCAGAGAGCACAGAGAGAGAAAAAAGACAGAGAGAGGGTCTGTACAAAGGCAGCAGGGAAAATAGAAACAGTAACAGTAAGTGTGTTCGAGTTTGTGTGTGTGTGCAGGGCCGCTGACTTTGGCCGGGCCCAGGACGAAGTCATACGAAAGGGTCCCTGCTCGTAATGAAATCATACAATACATATATTGAGGAACTAATTCTGCTCCCCCCCTCCTTTGGCCCAGGACAACGGACCCCTGTGTCCTCCCCTGTCTGCCTGTCTGTCTGTCTGTGTATGCATGTCTGTGTGCGTTTCTGAGAGAGATTGAGAGAGAGAGAGAGAGAGAGAGAGAGAGAGAGAGAGAGAGAGAGATGGGTGGGGATGGATGGTTTACTGGGGCTTTAGTCTGCCACAGGAGTGAATGGGCGCAGCATAAAGAGAAACCTGAGGTAGCCCTGTGTTCAGACACATTGTCAAAGGGGCCGCTGGAACAGCACGTCCACTCAGGGGGAAAATGTGCATCCTCTGGGGATACCAGTGATGGGAACACAAACACGAACACACGAACAGGCAAAGACACACACACACACACACGCACACACACATACACATGCACTATACAGATGCGTGCACGCACACACACAAGCGGAGTGGCTAATGCACTAATGACATCCACGCATTCACAAACAAACTCCCACAACAGAGCAACAACAATTCATTCTCCCACACACATACACTCCAGTGACATCCATCCATTCACACACACACACACACACACACACACACACACACACACACACACACACACACACACACACACGCACACACACGCACACACACGCACACACACGCACACACACGCACACACACGCACACACACGCACACACACGCACACACACGCTCAAAAAGAATGAACTGGCTCACCTGGTCTTGAGCCGTGATAACGCTCCTTCAAAGTCATTTTGCAGGAACAGGTCGAGAGCCACCATGCAGTCCTCAAGCGTCAAAGACAGTTCCGACTTCTCAGACCTAATAAAAAAAGAGAGAGAGAGAGAGAGAGAGAGAGAGAGAGAGAGAGAGAGAGAGAGAGAGAGAGAGAGAGAGAGAGAGAGAGAGAGAGAGAGAGAGAGAGATACAGTATGTAAGTATATGTAGGGCTTGGATGTGATGTTATATTTTTCTTGGCTTGACATTCTTCAGAGAGAATGAATGACTGAATTTATGAATGAATGAATGAATGAATGAATGAATGAATGAATGAATGAATGAATGAATGAATGAATGAATGAATGAATGAATGAATGAATGAATGAATGAATCATTAGTGTCACTGGTAACCACAGCAATTATCATTTGACAACAGAGAGTTCCATGACTCTCAACCAGCCATGACTGATTGCTTGTTATTATTATCAAATCCAACAGATTACAGAAGAGATTAGTGTCGTGCCCATTATACTATTGTTGGGAACACCACGGGACAGCCAGTGAGTCCACTCTGCCAGAGTGCCTACACAAGAGATTATGTGTTCGTTATCTGTTCCATAATACCAAGGTAGAGACAGAAATTAAATGTGCTGCATCATTCAGCGCTTTGAGTCAACTTCATAGTTGTGATACTGCGGTATATCTATACATGTTGTATTGTATTGTGTTGTATTTTCACCAAGTTGGCACACACAAGACGCCATGATTTGAAAGGCTGACATATTCAACCTCATCTGTTAAATTGGCAACTGTGAGGTTTAAGCACATACTGGGATACATCCAGACAGCAGATAATATGGTCAACCATTATTTTACTATAGATAGCTTGTGGTTGGTACAAAGCAGAAAAATGATCAATAACATTAAAAGCTAAACTATGAGAGGAAAAATAATAGAAAAAAGTAAAGCTCCCGAAGTCACTGGTACTGGCACCCTTAACTGGGCATCACTGTGGAAACCTAATTTGACTCAAATGTGGTAAAACACAAATGGGAATGATCTTTAATTAATCGCTTTTGTCCATAGGACATGAATTAGCCAATTAATTATTCTATATGCGTTTTAAAAAGCCTCCTGTTACATCCTGTTCCTCTTTCACAAAGTTGAAGACAGAGGAGTTGTCTGGGGGCACCAAAAATGCTATTATTTGCAAAACCTAGACCTCCAATGACAAAAGGTTAACTCAAAGACCTAGGAATATTAATTTCAATGTTGTATTATGTTATTCATATTCAGAACACTGCCAAACATGGAACTGTGAAGAACATCCTTGATTCCCGAGAATTATTTATGATACAAGTCTGCGAATGGTGGTGCAGATAGTAGAAAAACCATCGGGTCTAACATCTACAGATCCGGAGGCCAACTTCGGTTCAGTTCAGTTTCAACAAGCACCACATTTCAAACACTACACAAAGTACAGCTTTTTGGATGGACACCATGGCAGACCCCATTGCTTAATAAAAGTCATTAAAGGGAACACCTGATGTTTGTATAAGAGAACACAGACTAAGCACAATCCTTTTAAAAATGTTTGAGGTCAGATGAAGAAATAGTAGAGATTTCCGGTAATCCACACAAACAGTATGTTTGCATACTCTGCAAAAAAGAACACCCTATCAAAACTCAAGCATGCTGTCCGTCCATAATATTATGTCACGCTTTGTTGCATCTGGTATTGGAGGCATTGGACGTACCGCATGTATCATGACAGGCATCACAGGTATCATCATTTGCAGGAAAATGTTTTACCCTGTGCTATAACACTTGAGGTGAAGATTATGTGAACCCCAGCAAGACAAAAACCCAAATCACACATCCAAAAGCATGACGAATGGTTGTAAAATTAAAAAAAAAACATTGTTCTAAAATGGCAAGCAATGATTCCAGATGTAAATCCAGCTATCAAGTGAAGAGAAAATCCGAAGTGCTCAGGGAATTGTTCAGAAAAAATCTTGAAGGTGCTCTTTTGTGTTGGGGAAAAAACAATATCTTGTCAAAAAAGGGAGTCCAAGGCACTCTTCTTGTGGAAAAATATTTAAAAGCCTTTATTGAAACATGGCTATTAAGTTTAAAATCATGGGAGCAAATTCTGCTCCCATGTTTTTAAACTTAATAGCCATGTAAATCCAGTTATATTGGGAGGAATGTGAAATCAGGCATAAGGGGAAAGAATCCTGTACCTGGTCAAGAGGATGAACATAGTATTGCAATGGCAAAGTGAGGGAAAATACCACTAGAGAAGTGAAAGAAGCTCATTGATGAATACAAAAACATTTGGAGGCTGTCATTGCTGTATGGGTGTGCAACCAAATATTAAGGAGGGGTGCCAATATTTCTGCACATGCCCTTTTTCTTACTTTTCTTTGAAAGTACAAAATCCATTTGGAAAAAATAATAATTTTCTATTCTAAATATTTTCGGACCTCCAATTAAAAGATCCTGGTGGTAAAAGTTGTGTATTTTCCCATTTATTTCTGGATATATTGCACATTTTGGAAATAATATCAAGGGGTGCCAATACTTATAGACGGCGCTGTACCAGTGGAGTTTGTAAATGTTCAAAATGACTAAACTGACAAAAATGAACAGAACAGAATAGAACTTGTGGCACAAAAGCAGTTCACTGCAAAGCTATTTGAGCATGGAGCTGTTTTTTGGGATTCCCGCAGGCATTGCGTGCGCTTTATAAAGAGAGAGCAAGTCTGGCTGACACAGTCCTCCCATTGAGAATGACAGGAGTGCACACACTCTTTCTATTTCTATCTTTGCCTCTCCAACTCTCTGTCTGTCTCTCTTTCTGCAGTGGAAGTCTGTGCTGATGGGATTGTAATGCACAACACTAACTCACTTCTCACTCACTCTCTCTTCCAGACATCAGACTAATTATTGAAAGGAAGAAAGAAAGAAAGAAAGAAAGAAAGAAAGAAAGAAAGAAAGAAAGAAAGAAAGAAAGAAAGAAAGGAAAAGAAAGAAAGCCATGCCTCTGTTCATTCATCAGACCCGTTTCCAAATGACGAGGTAAGCGATTTACATTATACCACTATAATACTATGTGCGTTATTACATGATAATACTACCATAATACCATGAGCACAGGTGTGTGATGGCTATTACATTACATTACACTTAGCTGACACTTTTCATACACAGCGACTTACGGTGGTTTGCTTTAGGTGTTTTGTTTTAGCTACAGGGTATTGGTTACAGTCCTTGGAGCACTATGGGGTCAGGTGCCTTGCTCAAGGGCACCTCAGCCATGGAGTGAGATAGGGAATGGAAGGGTGGGATTTGAAACTGCAACCCTGTGATCTAAAGTCCATCTCCTTAACCACTAGGCCACAGCTGCCCGCATATATACTGCCCGGATATACTCATAATCAGGGTTGTAGGGGTATTAAACGCTAACGTGACACATGTATACGCAGGAAACTATATTCAGGAAACTATGGCGCACCGCCATAGTTTAAATGTGGCCGCTATAGTTTCCGAAAATGTAATATATATATATATATATATATTTTTTAAACAATTTCCGTTTTGTTTAAAACGCATTTTCCTCCTGGAATAAATACATCTTATAGAGAAAACCATGAGTGCTTGAAAGACAGAGGGATCAAAAGCCTTAACTTGGGTATGGGTTCAATGAAAAACCTCCAGACAGTTGGGATGAGTTTACTGACACTCCCCATGCTTTGTTTTACAGTTGTATGATAATGAATTAGGCGACAGGCCTTCATTGACACAGCAGAGGAGACATCGGGCTGCATATAGAAATTAATGTGTAATGAATGTGAATACGTATAGGCATAAATGTGTAATATATTTTTCAGCCCTTTTACTGGGAGGAATTTTGAAAAACTGGCCCTGTGACCAGCACCCCTCATGTAGAATGTGTACGCCTATGTGTAGGGGGGGAAAGGCCTAGCCTACTGTCTTAGACCCTTTTAGTCTGTGCGTTAACAATTTCACAGTGCTCTTAAATTCTTATATGTGCTCCTATTTTGTTTACATACTGAAATGTATGTACTTTACTCATTGTTTTGCCGTTTTGCATTTACGCCCCCCCCCCCCCCCCCCAAAAAAAAAAAAAAAAAAAAAAAAAAAAAAAAAAAAAAAAAAAAAAAAAAAAAAAAAAAAAAAAAAAAAAAAAAAAAATATATAAAAGGCCCACGTGAAATGACCCCCCCACACACACACACACAAAATCACAGCTGCCCCCATAGTTTCCAACATTTCTGTGGGAAACACTGATACGCTTTTTATACAATCCTACTTTTGATTATGTGACACTCAATCGGTTGGTAAACTGGATTAGCCATCATGGTGAGAAAATACGACTACTATTTGCTTGTTAAAAAGGTGTGTAAAGTAGATTTTGCCCCTGGATGAAAAAGAGCAAATTGGCAATTCTATACAAAAGAAGCAACAGTGTAATAACCTGTGTGCCATGCACACAAGGAATCACTGTGAACTATAGTTGTTCCTTAAGCTGAGATGCTATACATCATTTTTAAGGAGAACAGCTAAACAAATACAGCCAGTTCAGAGAGTGAACCTTGGCACTTGGGTTAGCCCAGAGAAGTGCTTTAATCTTTAATTAAATGCTCTTAAAAACACGCCAGTGCGGTCAGAACAACTCAGCACTATTTAAAGGTGTTCTGACTGCTCAGCAATATAGACATGGAGGCATAAGCTTCACTTGAGAACGTGAGAGAGGGGTTAAGTTGTTTTGGAGGATAATCTATGGTGTAATTTGCACACGGTTGCACTTTCCCATTTTGTCAACAATATGCACCATTGTCCCAAAATATCCAGGAGCCTTTCTCAATATGTTGACATTCAATGGATGGAAACAATAGAAAACCAAATACAGTTTACAGCAGTGACCCCAGGTCCCAAGAAGTTATGCATTTCTCTCTGGCTTCACATTCCAGAGTGTCCCAACACACACACACACACGGACCACTTCACACTGGCCCAAGACTTCGCTGTCCACTCTAGCTCTCGCTCTCGCTCTCAAACTCTAAAACTCTAAAACTCTATTTTGCTCTGTGAACCACCCCCCATCCCTCAAACTCTAAAACCCTGTCTCTCTGTCTCTCTCTGTGCCCCCCCCCCTCCCTGTATCTCTCTGTCTGTGTCTGTCTATTGGGTTTTGTGCTAGCTACCCCTAATGAGCTGGTATGGGAACCCACGAAACAAGAGGCCTGTCTGCTGAGCCCCTGCCGCACTGTCAATGGTCACTCGACTCGACTCGCGGCCTAATGACATGGGGATGACCGCCATGCAAAACGCCCTCCATAATGGGAGACTGCATGCCACTTCCTCTCTCTCTCTCTCTCTCTCTCTCTCTCGCTCTCTCTCTCTCTCTCTCTCTCTCTCTCTCTCTCTCTCTCTCTCTCTCTCTCTCTCTCTCTCTCGCTCTCTTCACTTTAAACTAGAGGAACAATGACAGCCTATTGTGTTGCTGATAGGGGCCATGGTCTGTAACCTTAGTTAATGTTTGAAAATGCCATTGACATCCGCACGATGCGTGTGAAATGTATGCTGCTCGCCCATGACAACAGAACCCGAATGTCTGAACAGTTTAGCACATTGTATGACATGAAGTCTCGTGTCTCCTCTCTCCTCCCCATGAATTGCATTATCAAGAACACAATGGTCCTCCATACTACACAGTGTAGTTAGGTGCAGCATGGTTAGGTAACC
>NC_085862.1:41898368-42023368 GCF_034702125.1 Engraulis encrasicolus | reverse complement strand
CCAAATCAGCAGGACAGCGGCCCTCCTGCGCGGTTGTTAAGGGAAACAGGGCCCACCTAGGTCTCACTGCATGTGCTAATGAAGCGTGAAGGAAATGATGGCACAGGAGGGAGGCTGCTGAGATGAATTGGAGAATGATTCACTGGCATTTGATGTCCACAGGGTTACGGGTTTCAATCACAAGGCACAGCAGGGGGTTTTAGAGACTTCAGAGCGGATGATATAGAGCTCCATATGTGCCATACATCTGTAGTCTTAAGGGCACTGACCATAATTAACTAACAGCCAAATCGCAATTGACTGACACTAAACTGGATGAAGGAGAATCTCTGCCAGCAAACAAACGTTTCTTAAACCGTGGGATTTGAGGTGAGAGTCAATTACAGTGTTTTCGCAAATTAGGATAGTTGAGAACTTGGGAATTGCAACCTAGCTTTCATTAGGTAGGAGTTTCGCTCAGCATCGTGAGCTACACTGAACATTCTGAGATCGACAAATAAAATTGTCTCCTCTGCGCACCATATCCGCTTCCCTTTCCCATGCGCGCGTGTATGACTTGGTTAGGGAGAGAGATGGAAAGTCCTCCAACAGTGACAATAGTAGCTAGCTATTATGGCTAATAGCCTAAACACAGCCCCATTATTTCGTTTGGCCACTCCAATAACTTCAGGAGTCGCTGTGAAGGTGCCCGTGACCTTCTTACACTGTTGGCCAAATTACTCAAATGAGCACTGCATTCAAAGGGAATAATAATTTGGACATTGTAGCCTATTGGCTATAGTAGTCTATTCTATATCGACAAGGTAGGCATAGCCACGGGAATCCCTAGCTGTGGAGGAAATTAATCTGTAGACTAGTTGGGGAACAGACGGAGCCAGCCGTCAAGTGGATTGCCTCATATCCTTGGTAGGCCTACGACACAGGAAATGAAAACAAGCTCTGTAAGCAACACAGGAGCGCGAAACAATTACAATTGTATAAGAAAATATGTAGGCTATACTGCACTGTGTAGAGAGCACCCTCTGTGTTCTGCTAAATGCACTCAACGGTTGCACCTGCTGCACCTTGCGCGCAGAGGATTCGGCCGACGCAGGACCCTCATTATGTCTCCTGCAGAGCTTGTGGCACCATCATAGTTATACAGCCAAATGACCTTGATCTATTTAGAAGAAAAATGTATCCGTATACTAGACTATAACTTTCGGCATCATTTCAAAGGTCCTGACCGACCCGAATATCATTAAAAATATTATTTCATAACCTGTGCCTGCGGTCGACCGCAGTTAACTGCAAGCGCCCGCTGACTTCGGGTCAGCCCGCGCATCACTGGTACTGACCACAGACTTCTACTATAACTATAGAAGTCAGTGGTACTGACCATGACAAGATCAACGTCATGGTTCACAGACAGTGTTGAACAAAGTTGTCGGGGCAAAATACCAGTTTTACCAATAGGTAGACTAGGAAATTGCCTAGGACCTCACGAAATCCTCCCTCAATCACATCTTGCCCCTCATCATGCTAAACACCAGAAAATATAATACGAGGACCACATGCCTACATCTCGCCTACTATGGCTACCATAGCCACAGGTGTTTGACGGAGTTCTCAGGTTTCTGTATTTCTGTATTGTAGGCAACTGTATTCAGACACCCAGACATCACACTATAATACATGGTTATTGTGAGATATCAGACCCGTCTATCCATCCTTGACAAGTAACAGTATTGCTGTCACTGGCAGTGAACTAACATGTCTTAGACTGAGAGGGGTCCTGTCAATTAAGCTCCTCCCACTTAGCCTGATTATCGACTTTCAAATCTTGTACCAAGATTCTGGTCTGACCAAGAAGATAACAAATGTTTCCAAATGGCCTGGTTAACCTGCCCCCCTTAGGTTGCCACTGGTCAAGGCCAGAAAAGGCTGTGCAGAAGTTTAAACCAAACATTTTCATAGTACCAATAGAACGTGCATAAACCACGTCACTGCCTTGGAACACGCCTCTACCCAGGGGCGTTGGAGCTGCTCAAAGTTGATAGATTCCCGGCAAAGGGGATTGAGTTCCCGAGTTCTCCGGGGCTCAGAACGTATTTGCATTGCTCTTGACCTGACTAATAGCAACGCTGAAGGTATTGCGTCACTGAGAGGGCGTAGACTGGCTACCTCCCACTTCCCATTACCTGGACGAGCTTGCTTGGAGTGAAACCACGGTGTGTTTCAGGGAGGGGGGGGGGGTCTCTCTCATTCAAAGCCACTGAATTATTGACATAGATATCAGCAGGGGAAAAGGGAAGGGGTGCAGCACTGCTCCTGACATTAGCCTATCCAGTCAAAAAAACACACATACACACACACACACACACACACACACACACACACACACACACACACACACACACACACACACACACACACACACACACACACACACACACACACACACGTAAATGATACACAAAGATGCTGACATAGACGTACACACACACAAACTTCCTGTTTTGCTGAAAATTGCCCTAAGGCTGCTGCTGCTATGCCCGGCGGAAGTTACGGAGTACAGAGCCGACATGATGACAGGGCTGTACAGCACACAGACGTACAATATAGGCCAGAAGAGAGTATTTATAGATGCCACGATGCCAGGCAGGCCAGCCCCAAACTCCCCACTCCTGAGGACACTCGGGTTCTCTCTCACACACACACACACACACACACACACACACACACACACACACACACACACACACACACACACACACACCCACACACACACACACACACACACACACACACACACACACACACACACACACACACACACACACACACACACACACACACACACACACAGCAGTACATACACACATACACTACAGAACATACGCATACGCACACACGAAAAAAACTCAAACACACACACACACACAACCACTGTGCCACAGTGGGCCTCACGTACATGCACACGCACACACAGACAAAAATACAGTATAAACACACACACTGCTGACGGACGTCACATTGCTTTTAAAAATTGATGCCCAAAGACAGATGATTCAGGGCAATGCACAGGAAAAAATGAGTTGACAAATTTAGACTAAATGTAGAGGAGTGGAGGACAGAATAGGAGTAGAGTAGAGTGGATGTCTTCGGTTGTCGTGGCAGGAACAGAGTAAAAAAAACACACAAACGAAAACAAAACAAAAACAAGGACACTGACCTCTTGGATGGAGAGGGAGGGAGTCCGCCATTGTTGTCTGGTAACTGTAACCTAAAACAGGAGGGAATGGATGGGAGCCTTTGAGCACTGGGAGAATGGCGATCTAGCTGCACTTTCTCTCTGAAAAGCCTCCATTGTGAGCGAAACTCAATATCCAGATATTCTCAGAGACTTTCAAGCAGGAAAAATCTCATGGAAACTGATCTTTTCGTTATGTAATACACCAAAGTTGGTCAGAACAGTAACCTTCCTGTTTATTTATTAGAACTAAATGTATAGTCTCATTTTAAAATGGCTAAGAACAAACTCAATCCGGGTCTAATTAAACAAGAAAAAGTAAACTCACTTAAAGTCTGTGATGACGGGGTCCAGCTCCTCACTGCTAATGACAGGCAACCTGAAATGTGATAGAGCATTATTTTACCGCCACATGAATTAATATTGTAAACAAGATTATTTCATTAATGATAATGATCAGTGAGCAATCTATGTGTGTGAAGAAAATCTCTCTCTCTCTCTCTCTCTCTCTCTCTCTCTCTCTCTTTCACTCTCTCTCACACACACACACACACACACACACACACACACACACACACACACACACACACACACACACACACACACACACACACACACACTCTTTAACCAGGATTGTCCCACTGAGACAAAGTGTATATTCTGCCAAGCAATCCTGGTCAAAATTGTAGGAAGCCAACACAAAGTTCCAGATGCAGACAAACGTAAATTCATCATGTACAACACTAAGTACATGATATGACATTGTTGTTACACCAGTTACTCCACTGTACCCAATGACTACCCAAAGTGGGCTTTAAAATGTCTCTGTAGGGGCCAAACTTTGCAATGGTGGTGTGAAGCCAAGTGTAAAATTCACACCATTATCACAGGGGTGGTCAAAAGCAATTAGTGTAGTTTGAATGAAGATGAATCACTTCCACATAAGGTTGAAGGTATATAGGAAGTCAGTTGATGGTTCTTCTGGTCTAAAGGATGGATGACGTACCGTGTTGGCGAGTTGTTGCCATCAGGGATGTCCTTTACCTGCAGGGTATCCCTAAAATAAGCCAGACATGTGAGATTCCTCAAGCTTTAGTCAAACTGACTCTCTAACTATCTGCAAATATAGTAAACCCATAGTCTACTCTCGTGGCAAGGCATAGCAGTGACACCTTTTTAGACCCTCTTACTGCAGCAGGGGTCGCCGGCGACCCTATTCACTTGCTGAAAATGCTTAACTACATCATAACAACATTGCTATGACATTACAGAGAGCCCTAGTGCTGCGCTAAGTTGTTTTTAACTGTAATATGTGTTTATCACAGTAGGCTATACCCTGTAAGTCTCAGTCCATAACCAATTGAAACTAAGACTTTCAAAGTATTCTATAATAAAAAAAATAAATACAGTTCATTAAAAATATAGCCTATATATGGACCTAGAAAAAAAGGAGTCGTCAATAGACTACAGCCACGAATATAGTAGGCCTACAATATAGGCTAGAATTGAATATGCTATTAGAACACGTAGCCTGTTACTTCCTGTGATGGATAGGGTTGAATGCAACCTCCTGTGCGTAATGGTGACTGACAACTGACATCAAACTTTGCGAAAAGATAGCCTACCACGGGCTAATGAAATGTTAAGGGATAAGGCCAGGTGTTTTTTCTCAGACGTAGGTCTACAGTAAAAGAGTGGACAATTTCAGGCCGCCTAGCGCACAATTCAGTGTGAAAGTGCACACCGGAGTTAGTGAACTTGCCGTTATAGGATACATGAGGTTTGCACTTCCTTATAACCACAAATCCCATTGCAACGTTAAACGAAAGCAAAGCAGAAAGTCTGCTCTCACTCTTGGCATTATTTGTCGCGTTATAGGCTCCCCTGAAACTGTTTCACTGTTACCTACAATGCTTTTTTGTCATGCCACCATAGCCTAGTTTCACTGTATAGCGACAGACACTTCAACTCCCGCAGAGTACAGAGTACAGACATAGTTTTTCACTGACTAGTCTACTGGATAAATACTTACTTTGAACTCTCATTTTTCGTTGAGTTACGTCTCCAAGCTTTGATAAAACTCATTCCACCCGGCAGTCGTGGAATGTCCAACAAAACGGTGCAGGTATCCGATCTTTACCGTGTCATGCGTATGTGTAGGTGGTGGACACAACTCCCTCCGCACGAGACACAACAGGCCGAGTGAATCACGAGCGAATGCTCCTTCGCGAGGACCAGCTGAACTGTGAGATAAGGAGGTGTGGGGACGCGACGCTCATCACCACAATAAAGAGTTCTTTTTTAAAATGCTATGGAATGTGGTTCCACGGCTCTACCCGGTCTTAAAGACCTAGTTCGCTCCTCTGGTGTTTTTTGCTTTGAATAGGCTACATTTTAGGACACATTGGTAGGCTACAATCACTTCAAATCTGGTTATATCATTAAATCCCTATTGGGCAAGAGCAATCAGCTTACATTACCAGTGTAATTAAGTAAGGAGCCGTTTTGTTTTGCTTGTTTTTAAAGACTTCATTTTATTAATATTTTTTTAATTACATCATGTTATACTTAACATATTTAAAACATTCTCCCAGTAGGGACCATATCTGACGTTAAAAAAATAAAATACACTGAACCAGTTTTAAAAGCCTACAGGTGGCAAATAAACACAAGTGGTTTTCAATAGTAGGAATGAGAATTTGATACTACATGATTTTTTTTAGTAACTCAGACGTGTATGCCAATAGCCTGATAAGAGGAAAAAAGCAGCACATTTGAACAGGTCATAGCATTAACATGGTATAGATACAATGGAGTGTACTTAACAGGCAGCCTGGTGTTATATACAGAGTGGTAAGCTTAGCAAACACAATTTCATGAGTTCAATAAAATAATAGAATCATTAACAGATGGAGGAAGGGGGACAAGGCTATTTAACAAGAGGCCTTTTAGAGTTTACTGTGCTTTTGAACCATGAAACGTATGTCACACACACACGCCATAGCCTCATCCTCAATAGCGTCTAAGAATTTAATGCAACTTTCAGGCTATTTGAGTATTAGTCATCACTAAAGTGATATACTTTCTTGTGCTCACAAGGGTGGTATATCATTTTAGAGTTGATGGTCAGACTTTCTGAGACAAAGTTTGAAAAAAGCGAGACATCACTTTTTTTTTGTTCAGTCAGAATGCTAGAGCCCCCCACCCCCCACCCCAGATTATCGCACCCTTCCAGGTGACTGGGTGAAATCACTTCATACACTTCACTAGATCATTTTAAAAAACAAAATAAAAAACACAAACTTTGTCACTGCTCAGTTTCCATCATCCAACACAGGCTGTGTATCTCTACAAAGGCTGAAGGCTTCTCTGAAAGTGCATTTATTGTACAGAAGGCAAGCCACTGTGTCCAACTCATCGCAGCACCTCAATCCACACAACCAAATGGCCATTACATAACCTGAGCATAAGATCTCTTCATGGGGCTGTAAAATTTAAAACAAAAAGTCCCACCCCCATTTGTTTTGTCCCAGGTCATTTCCTTTGCAATGGAACCCCCTGCTGGTGAAAAAAAAAAATCTTCCAGAGGAGGGCAGTCAAATGTAAGGTCATAATGCTAAATCATAGCAGAACTACACAGCGCATGAGAAACATGAATAGAAGTGATGGTACAGGAAATGTCTACAAGGTCTGAGAATAATATGACCGTGCTCTGTGACTTCCATTATGGCAGTTGGTTAACAAACGGTTGTGATTCATGTTTCTGTGAATGATCTTCCTGAAATGTAGTAGTAGTGAAGTAGACTAATGACATTGATGCTCCTACATTCAAATTTACCATCATACATTAGTCTCAACATGAGAAAACTTAGCTTGACCTGCAAATTTACATCACATGGGGGAAGAACATTGTTATGCAAAATTCTTTTAAGGTCACAGCAACCTTCCCCAGCATTCAACTAATTCAGTTCAAGGAAATGGTCTTGACAAATATGGAAAGGCAACAAAGCTTAATTTATATTTTGCAGCTCTTTTGTCAGGTCAGACTTGAGTACATCTTTGGAATACCGGAACGTCCTCGGTTTAAACCTGGAAGAGAGGCTATATGGACAATGCTCTCACACGTCAACGATATTCAATATGACTAGGTGCCCAAACCATTCAAATGATGAGATTTTATGTGATATGTTAGAGTGCATCTGAGGAGGGGACACTTTCCACACATCTCACGTCAACATTTTTCTACCGTGCTTCCAATGGCCCATAGACCTTTGCCTCGAGTGAACACAGATGTCAGCAGTTAATCATGTAAATAACAAATAAACAATTAATCTAAGGCATGATTAAATATATGCCTTCACATTACAATCCACTAGAGCCATAGATAAGGCAATTTCTTTGTCCTGTCATTTCAACCGCACAACTTTCTTTTTCTGATTAAATAACTGCACTGACAGGATATATTCTGACCAGATGCAGATGACCCAAGGGCGTCTCTGCTGTTAAAGGACATTGTGATTCTTTAAAGACTGCTCTTCACAGCCTGTTGTGACCGGGGGAATAGCTACGAGTATGCGTCCAAATATTCTATAGTTTTAGATTAATTGTAAATTTGGGTACACAGGGTGTAACCTGGCATGACCATGATGAAAGAAATAGCAGGTGAAACATGCAAGAAATATTTCATGAAATGGGCAAACAGAGCAAATGTGTTTTTTCGTTTTGTTTTCAGATGTGCCTTCGACAGCTTAATAGTCTATCAAGTCTGATAAATGAAATGAAGCAGGAGACGCCATCCTCTTCCAATGGCGAGAAAGAAGATGACGTCTTTTGTCATAAAATAGAAGCAAAGGATGTTTCAAGCAAATAGTCCCTTTTAACATCTCCACTTAAGGTCAGTCTATCGTTCTCTGAAATCCCTAAAGCACCAACAGAATAGAAGGATTTGGCGAATGGGGAAAGAGGATTGTGGATATTTTAGGGGGGAAAAAACAAGCTTGTAAGGAGTTTCTGGGGGAGGAAGTTTGACATACTCCTTGAAATTCTATTTTGATAGTCTTTGACTGCAAGGTTGAAACATGATTATATCAACTGAGAGAGCATACTCAAGAAAATACCATCAAAAGAGAATTGCAAGGAGCCTGCTTACTGATTTTTTGCAGAAATTTGACTTTCTGTTGATCTGCACAGTCTCCTTCCCAGATGTAAGGATGAGTACCAAAAACAAAATGCCACAAGAGGGAAAAGCGGCTGTCGGTTGACAGTGTTGGAAACTGCCTTTAATGCATAAGGAATATGGTGTTGCCTTGAGAGTAGAGCAGCATCCCGACAGCCTACGCCAAAAGTCAGAGGTGCTTCTCAAGTGTGCTTGTGTGTACCTATTTCTTCCCCTTTCTCCTCCTTTGGGCAGTGTCCAGCCGGTGAGTGATTGATTGTTCATGTGTGAATGTTTATCTGTGTACATGTATGGAGCCCTGCCTTGTGCCACTGCCCTTGCGCTCCACTACACACTACTGCGTTTCCCTTGGAGTGCGTGCCGAGTGTGCAGGTGTCGCCCCACAAACCAATAGTGGTGGTGGGCTGAGGAGAGAAGGGGAGCGTTGGTAGGGGAGCTGCAGGAGACGCCATTAGTAAATGTAATCAGGCAGTGTCTTGCATCAGGACACCTCCAGCGCAATAAGGGCAAAGGCCCTTGTACTCCCTGCTCTTCCCTGTGGCTGCCACAGTAGAGGGGCTTGGTTGGGGAGACAGGAGGGGCATGGAGTGAAGGCAGAGGAGCTGTGATGTTGCAGTGGTAGGATCTGGACTCAGGACAGGTCTCTGACTTGCTGAGGACAATGGCCATTATTATCCCTGCATGTTTCATCCAGCTCTTCCAATACAAGTAGAAAGCCTGTGTCTGCCGCAGTAAGGAAAACGTCACAAAGGGGGAAGGTTGAGTACAGGGTCCAGAGGACTCAGAACATTACAGGGTTACAGAATGAGGAGCAATGGGGGTGGAGGGAAGACGTGAAGTGAAGAGAACAGTGATATGGGAGAGAAGAGAAAGTCTGTCTGGTCTGGTCTCAGGACAGCCGTCTTCGTATCCCTGCATGCCTTCTACCACTTCCTGTAGAAAGCTTGGACTTGAGTATGGAAATCTGGACAACATACAGTACTCTCATAAAAAGGAGAGGAGCTGGAGGAGTGAAGTGGCAGGGTAGGGTAGGGTCTGTCTCTTTGGAGTCTCAAGAGAACTCTGACTGAGGTTGAGGTTCCACACACCCCTGCGTGTCTCGTCTTCCAGCTCATCCTGTCGACAGGGTAGGGGGGTAGGGGGCTAGGGGTCTGACGGCAATCAGGGGAGGAGAGGGAAAGGGAAAGGGAAGGGGTGGTGATGTGGCAGGGTAGACGTTGAGCCTGCCTAATGGAGTCACAGAACAGGTTCAACTGGCTGAGGATCGTGGCCCTGATGTCTTTGCATGTCTTCCAACTCTTCAAAACTAGAAGACTGGAGAACATAGAGTTACAGAGAATGAGGAAGAGCAGGGGGAGGTAGGGGAAGAGGGTGGTGACATGGCATGGCAGGGCAGGGCAGGTAAGAGTCTGGGTGTCTCAGTTAGGACAAACTGACTTTCTGAGGGCAACGTTCCTCATACCCCTGCATGTCTTCCAGCTCTTCCTGTAGAAAGTGTGAAAGTGAGCAAGGGGAAGTTAAGAAAAGAGGGATGACGTGACAGGGCAGGTACAGGCAGAGCAGGGTCTGTCTCAGGACAGTTCTGATTTGCTGAGTGCGATGGCCAGCTCCAGGTCCTCCTGCTCCTGCTGGGTGAGGCGCGCCAGACGCTCCTTCTCCTCACGCTCGCTCTCTCGCTTCGCCCACTCGATCATGTCCTCTTCCGTGGTGGGGTACTACTCCACAAAGACACACACACATACACATACAATGACCGGGCAATCATGGGGGGTTTGGCGTGGCTATTCTGCTCTGCAAAACATGATAGCTAACTACACTTTTGGGCCAACGTAGAGTAGACTGGAAGTAGACTTAGCATATCCATTTTGTTTCAACCAAATCTTCTGCTTCTTGCAAAGGCAATGTCTCAGTGTCGGTCTAGGCTTTTCTCTTTACTTGAAAATAACCCAAAAATATTTTAAAATGTGTTGATTTCTACTAGCTATTTGCAGTAGCAATGTTGTACCAGACGTTTTCACATAGCGCTCACATCTGGGAAGATCTGGGATGATTCTTGCCATCATAGAAAGCATAATTTCTAAGTCTGGTTACTGTGCATTTACAGCAATTTGCCCTTCAACACAGGCATTTTTGCATTAGCAATTTACCTGACTAGGCATTGTTAATGGACATGAACAGCGACGAGACAGTCCCACCAAGAAGGGGGAATGATGAGGGTATGTGATCGCTATCACACTTAATGAATTTTGAATTGCAGTATAGAACAAAGGCTATGAATCTTAATCTGAAGACACCATTGCCAAAGATGCCTATTCAATTAATCTAGCCTGCAATGCATCTCTTCTACAACGTCTGGATTTGTTCCCATCTAGTGTTGAATTCATTTTATACCAAGGTCTTGTATTAATCATGGCAGAATCTGAACGCTGCACCAAGCCTTCTCCAGCACACCCCAAAGATTCTCAATGACTATTAGGTCTGGACTCTGTGGTCGCCAATCCATATGTAAAAACGATGTCTCATGGTCCCTCAACCATGCTTTCAAATGTTGAGTCTGATGAAATCTGGCATAGTCATCTTGGCATATGCCCATGCCATGAGGAAAAATTCAGACCATCCATGAATGGAATTACCTGGTTATTCACTATATTCAGGTAGTCAGCCGTCCTCATATGCCACCCACAGAGTCCAGACCTCAACCAAAGAATCGTCTATTGGAGCAAGATAAGTCAACTCTGCCCACTCAATGCAAAGGAGTGTGCTCAAGTTCGGTCTCCTAAGGGGCCGTTGTCCCATCCTTCTTCCTCTCTTCCTGAGGTGTTTGGTGGTGGCTTGCATAAAATGCATGCAACCGCCATCTACAGTGGAAACTCAACCGTAAGTCTCCAGAGGTCTCCTGACCTAACCGAAGGTCTCCTAAACCTTTGGGATGTGCTGGAGAACGCCGTGCACAGTGTTCAGACTCTACCATCCTCAATTCAAGATCTTGGTGAAGAATAAATGCAACACTAGATGGAAGGAAGTCTTATTAAAACATTGCACACGTTTTTTGAAACAGTGACACACCAAATGCGTGCCGTAATCAAAAGGTAAAAAGGGGTCCAACGAAATAGCGTGTGACTTTTTTTTGATGGTGACTTTTTTTTTTTAAAGGCTGTTTATGACGCCATAACAATGTGGTTTCAGTCCAGTTTCAGGACATACATGGGCCTAATGACTTCAAATAAAAATACCATTTACCACATACAAATCTTAAAATGTCACTCTGGACATGTGCTGCTGATGTTTGACCTCATCAAAGTCAAACATCAAAGGCACCATGCATGAACGAAAGGTTATGTGGCCTAATTGGGGCCCATCTGTAAATACAAACAGATCACATGACATTTTGAATCACAGTTTGATGATGTTCTGACGTATGGCAAAGCTACCATAATCATAGTAAGGCTTGACAAGACATGACAGCGGGCACGAGAAGATTCTGCTTCCCGCCATGCGAGGCGTGATTCACCAATGGCAGCAGGGCTTGAGAAGGCAATCACAACTGGCAGACATGTACATGCAATTTTAACATTTATTGACCTTATAGGAAACAATTTTGGTGAGGTCATTTGATAAAGAAGTTTGTAATTATTGTAATTACAACCACCATTGTATAAAATGAAAAGGGCTGAAACATGGTGTATAAACTCAAACCCATCAGTGTTACTGATTAGTCAAATAATCAACCCTTGATTCAAATACCTGATTAGTTGTATTTTTAAACAATTGTCAAATCATATTTGGCATTAATTAAGCAGGTTAGATTTAAAAAATTAAAAAATAGCACATCAAATTGTCAAATTCTTTGGGTTCATCGACAAGAGATGAAACTCCAATTGTGGATGTGAATATGATCGTTTTTCACTTCTTGTCTGACCTTCTCATCTAATTGACCAGAGAATGATTTATCAAGACCAAAACAAACAGAGCAACACACTTCAAAAACAATTGCTCCAGCCCTCAACATCAATCTCCCATGGTCAATAAATGTGACATAACAAAATTGACATGCCAGAGAAAGTTTTCAACCCCACATGCAGTTACTCAAACCCAACAGAACACACAACAGACATGGACAATGAAAGTATGGAAACGTGCACTTGCAATGATCCCCCCCAGGGTTTATGGCCACCATGTCCAAACTCTAACTTAGTTTAAAGTTTAGACGGCTAGTTGTAGAATCGTGCAGGTTTTGAGAATACAGTATACCCTAGTATAGACCATGATCGTGGGCCTTCACTTCCTTGTTAATGTTAGTGCTTTTCAGATTGGCTTCCTTTGAATCGTCAATTTTATGGGTCTTGATTCCATATGAGAATCTATGAGACATCTGTTTACACATTGAGCACATGATTGTACTTTACATTCCTGTTGATGTACTGTATGTGCAATGGTATGGGATGGAATGCAAAGCCCCTGCTTCCATAAGGGACACAAAAGGCCATTATTCGCATACGCATACGATAAGGCCTCAGGACTTAAGTACTGCAATAGGCCACTGCTTCTAAATGGGAACACAAACATGCTATAAGACAGTATTTCAAAAGGAAAAAGTTTACCACACACTTGTTTGACTTTATGCTCTTTTATTCAGAGCGAACACACAACAAGGCGTTGCTCGCTCTGACTAAAAAAGCGTGAAGTCAAACAAGTGTGCGGTAAACTTTTTCCTTTTGAAATATTGCATACTCCTTCCTGCGTTTACCAGCACCTAGAAGTTGTGCATGGATCTTTGAACTCTTGCATGCTATAAGACAGTGTCATACTACAGGAGGCAACACACACAAAGAGCCCAGTCAGAAATTTGGCATCTTCATGTGACATTTTTATTATATGCATTGTATTTTTATTTGGATTTTTAATTTGCTGTGATAGAAAGAGCATTTTGGAGTGAAGCGAGAGGAGTGTCCCTCCTTCATCCAGAAGCTTGATGTTGGGATAGAGAAAGAAAGTTGCAAGGCATCGCGCAGAGTGCAAAGGACCCGGGATGGATGGGCAGAAAGGTATGGGTGAGCCAACAACGTGATTCCAGTGAGTGAGCAGATGAGGGTGAATGAAAAAAGCTTTTTTTTTTTGTAAATGATCATAGTGGGCAGAGAGGAGGAGGAGGAGGTGGAGCAAACCACACGCAACACAAGAACGTTAGTTAGTTCGTGCAACATAGGTGGGTGTCATAGGTCTGTGCATTGGCGTGGGTATAGGATAGGTGGTAGTGGTGGTGGTGGTGGTATGGGAAGGGTAGGGATGAGGGGCTAAGGTGAGGAGCTTCAGTCAAGCTGGTTTCCTGGTGGCCCAGTGCCATGGAAACGCATTGTGAAGTCACAATCACCGAGAGCCAAAGCAAGCAGTCTAGCCTCGCCATCCACAGCCAGTAACAGGAGAGGGGAGGGGGAAGGGGCAGAGAATGTGGACTCCTGACACAGGAGTAGATTTTTTAATGGTAAAAAAGCATGATGAGGGAAGAGAGTTTTCAGTGCCGGGAGAACTAGGATTAAAAAGGTGCTTGGTTACAGCTGAAATATATCAGTACAATCATAATTAACAATAATACAGCTCTCTCGTCTTCAGTTCCATTTCTACAAACTTTGTTTGTTAGACAAATTAATCTTTGATAATATCCACAAGATTCATTAAATATACACACATGTATATACAAAGGTAGAAAACTGCAGTCATAAAAACTATAATGCCTTGACAACCTTTGGTGAAAAGTGAAACCAAAGACAAAAAAAAAAAATCAATAATAATAATAAAGGTCCTTCAGTATTACTCGTCATCATCATAATGTCTTTATGGCAACTTGAGAACTTTTTTTAAAAACAACACCAAGAGAAAAAAGGCAGCCCTTCTCTCTAAAGGGAGTTACTTGGTGAAGAGCGAAGGGGCTTCAGGTAGGTAAGTTGAGGGGGACTGGCTGTGGATGAGAGTGGCAGACACTGCTGCTTGGCTGGGGAAAGGGCGAGACTGAGGAGGAGAGGATGACAGGAGAAGAGGAAGGGAGTGGGAAATGGGAGGTGGGAGATGAGGGTGGTGGGGGGTGGCTCACTACTGAGATTGAGGCGGCGAGGGAGGGGGGGTGGCAGAGGAGGGGGTGCTCACTTTGTCGAAGCTGGCAAATCCTTCCGGCTGGCGCGGGGGCTGGCGGGGGGAGGAGGGGGCGAAAGGGTCCGGCGCCGAGTCTTTGGCCGGGAGCGATGAAAAGTCACCGGCCGTCATGAAGCCCCGCCGGTGGAACGAGTCCGACGACTCCGACCGAGACACGTTGGACCGCTTTCCTGCAACACACAAAACACAGAAACAAAACACACGCGTACACACACACACGCATAAACACACACATACGTGAACATGTGCACAGACATGTCTACTTACACCACATAAAACATCTCAATAAAAAAACATTCTGACCCATTACATTGTATAGTGTAATAAATCCTAAACCAGTTACCAATGACGTAATTTCCCATTTACAAAGTTGAGTGTTGCTTGCTCATGCTCTCCCAGAATGCACTGGGCTGGGGTGTACCTGGAGGAGGCGGGGGCGGTCTCGTAGGCGTGCCCGTTTTGGGGGGCAGGGCTGGTGGCGTGTCTGAACTGCTGGAAAGGCTGTCCTCCTTAAACAGGTTCTTGTTGGTTGAGGAATTGGCCGCAGCAAAGGGGTCAGCACCATTCGACTGGAGTACGGAAACACACACACACACCTCCTCAGGTCAGTCCCCATCACTCTTTAAGATATTTCCCTTGTGCATTATTTAGTAATAGAGTTATCTTCCCTCTGGCTATACTGGTTAACCGACATTATCTCACCTCTCCTACTGTAACAGTAACCAGAACCTTTGGGAATCAAAATTCAGAAACGCGTGACGGGCCAAGGGACGGCGGACAAAGCCTCTTATAGAGACGCGTGGGACGCATCTAAAAAAATTATGACACCAAGTTCCAGGCCACGTGTCAGGCCAGCAACCTTCATCAAATATACGTACCTTAGCCAGAGCACTGAAGTCAGCAAAGCCTCCTCCAAATGACTCATTTCCAAAAACTGCAGCAAAGGGATCTGTGGCAAAAACAAAAGGATGACAGATTAACTAGTGATCCAGACATGGTTGTAATACTGTTTTTTCTCCAGCAGAGGGATCACAACTCCACATCTCATTTGGTCTCATCGTCTCACCTGGGTCAGAGTCAGTGTTCACTACCGTGCCTCCTGGGGCGAACGGATCATTGGCTGGTGACGACGGGTCCTTCTGCACACATCCAAACAAACGGTAATGATCAACTGCGGTCTCTCTTTTGATGCAATGTATTAGTTACACTGCCATTTACTGGATAGTACATGTACTAGAAAAATGCTACATAGAGCATTGCCTTATGGATAAGGTTTCACTTTAAAAAGGAGCTTCTTAGAATTATTTACAAGCATATGAATTGCCATTTCTGATTTCTGACTAATTTTGATTTCTGATTGTTGTTGTTTGATCTACAGAATCAGCTAAGCAAGTCTGGTTCGTTCCTTTGATTATATTAATTATTCAGCCACAATTACAAGTGCAGATAATTCAAGAAAACTTTTGGCGTTCATCACGGAGTGCATGACCCACCTTGACCCCATCAGTATCGGGCAATGTACTGGCGAAGGGGTCCGAGGCGCCCTGCGAGCTGAAGGGGTCCACCTCCCCGAGGGCGGCCATTTTGGAGGCGAACGGGTCCGAGTCTGCCACGTTGTTGACCTTTGCGCTGAAGGGATCCGTGGCGCCGCTGGGGGGGGCAGCCGTGGTAGTGCTGCTGGGCTGGGAGCTGAATGGATCCGAGGCTGCGGCGGTGGGAGTGGCAGCAGTGTTGTTGAGCTGGGAGGCGAACGGGTCGGACTCGGGTGCCCCGCTGGTTCCGCTGCTGAAGGGGTCGGAGGACCCAAACGGGTCAGCTGGCGGGAATTGGGCAGCGGGGTTCTGCTTGAAGAAGGCGTCCGAGGCAAATGGGTCGCTGCCCTTGAACGGGTCCCCGCCAAAGGGATCTGGGATGACATGTAAAAATAAACTGAGAAATCTTTCAAGGGGGGTGGGTATTTTAAAACCTAACACAAAGCTTTACTTTGTATGTAAGTGTAGTTTAACTTAAACTGCAAGCACAAAAACAACAACAGTAGAAATTTTTGTTTTATCGTGGTCAGACTTTGCCCTGATCTTGAAGTAGCGTGGTGATGTCAGCACTATGAAGACATACCAGAGACATCCACTTTACTGAATGGGTCATCCTTAAACGGATCATCTGCAAAACCCAAGAGAAAGAGGCAAAGTCGTGTCAGCCAAGCTCATCTAAACACAACCTCATGGAAAAAAATGCTTGGTAAAGCTCAGTTCACAACAATCATTATTGTGTGTGTGTGTGTGTGTGTGTGTGTGTGTGTGTGTGTGTGTGTGTGTGTGTGTGTGTGTGTGTGTGTGTGTGTGTGTGTGTGTGTGTGTGTGTGTGTGTGTGTGTGTGTGTGTGTGTCTTTATTTATCTATTAGTGTTTGTCTGTCACGGTCAGTGAAGTCTGCTGAAATGCGTTCTCAGAACAAAATGCTATGTAAAGCTCAGAGCACTGAGAAAATGTCAGTGTGTATATCTGACTATTACTTTGCATGTAATGGTCAATGTGGAGTGTGGAAAGTGTGTGTGTGTGTGTGTGTGTGTGTGTGTGTGTGTGTGTGTGTGTGTGTGTGTGTGTGTGTGTGTGTGTGTGTGTGTGTGTGTGTGTGTGTGTGTGTGTGTGTGTGTGTGTGTGTGTGTGTGTGGCCTCTTACGGTCGGAGAAGGGGTCTGACTGGAAGAAGTCCAGGCTGGAGACGGCGTCCTGAGTGGGAGCAGCAGGTGGCGCTGTTGAGGCTGGTGCTGGAGCAGCAGGTGGTGTGGCTGATGGAGGCACTGGGGATGCTGATGGAGCCAATGCTGCTGCTGGAGCTGTGGTGGGTGGGGAGGCTGCTTCAACTGCTGCTGCTGGTGGTGATGGTGATGGTGCCTCTGGTTGAGAGGGTGCACCTGCTGCCTGCTCTAGGACAGGAGACTCCCCCTGCTGGCCAGCGCGAAGCACAACGCTCGTCACAAATCGATTAAATATCAATATGATACCATTGAAAAAACAGACAAAACTTGAACAGAACAATGCTAGTGAAGTAGTGAATACATATTACTGTGAATAAAGTACATGTGAATAAACAGAGAATTTACTGTAAGTATGGAATTCTCCTGGGTGTTAAGCAGATTTTTCTAGGAACACCCGGCTGGGACATGGGTGAAAAATAAAATTGGGTACTGCAAAGACCTTAGTGTATACAGCATTTTTATCTGAATACACCTGGGTGTAAATCATTTTTTTGTCTAAATTCACCTGGGTGTTATAGCAACAATGACTTTACACCCGGTTGCAAATAGCAATATTCACTATTTCAACCGGGTGGAACATTGCAATATTCACTATTTACACCCGGGTGGTAAATAGCAATGTTCACTAATTAACTTTCAATGTTCACTATTTAAACCCGGGTGCAAATAGCAATGTTCACTATTTACACTCTCATGCTGCGTCTTCATGTCTGCTGTGTCCTTGCATAAGTTCACATTTTCTTTCTTTCCTCTTTGTTTATTTGCCGTCCATCGATCTTCCTGCATATCCATTTCTCTCTCCTCTTTTCCATCTTACCTCCTTTTCTCTCTCTCTCAGTCTCTCTCTCATCTCACCTGCTCCTTCTGTCCCTGTCCTGGAGTCTTACGTTTGAGAAGTTGCTGCCACACAAATTTCAATTTCTGGTTGGAAATGACAATAGAAATGGAAGACAATTTGGCCCATTTAAAGAAAATGATTATTGCTAGGGCTGTAACAATACACCCAACTCATGATTCGGTTCATATCACAATTTCTGACCTACGGTTCGATACACCCCATGATTTAAAAAAAACGATGATAGTAACCTCTTGTAACAAATTATACCGATAAACTAATAATTCAAAAAAGTTTAAAAATAATAATGATGATTTGAAGCTTGGAGGCATCAGCACATCAAATCCTGTGGTTGTTTTCTGGACTGAAAGGTAACAAAATGTATCAGTATCACGACTCTGCCTCCTTGCATTGTACATACAGTAGCGGGACTCTGCGTATTGCGATTTCTCGGTTCGATTCAATATCGTTACTGCCCTAAAAATTATAATTCCGAAATTGTTCTATAGACCCTTACAAACAAATTCCAAGTGTAACCGAAACTTCTGCATCAATGATGAATGGCTTTGACTAATTGCCTATACAGGAACCCCACCATAAAAGTAAAAAAAAAGTCAGTTACCACCGAAATTATTTCCCATTTGCAAAAAAAAAAAATTCACAGTAGCTTTCTGAAACTGTGAATAAAGTTGCTGTGAAATGGTCAGTCTGCGAAAGTGTTTTTTTTTCCTTCTGATCAACAACCTATGGGTAATATTAAACCTTCCTGCCCGCTCAGATTTGCAAGAAAAAAAAACAAAACAAGTTGTACCCATTTACAACGCTAACCATCTCACTTCAAGAAATCACAATCTATCTCGAAAATTTACAATTGAGACCCTGGTTTGGCTAACCAGGAAGAGGGTTTACCTGATGGTTAAGGAGCAATTTTAGTGTCTATTGACAAGTATACATACCAAGAATAGCCCATTGACAAACGGTTTCCCAAGAGCGACTGCCAGATAACAATGAACTCTCATTCCTACTATGCTCTATGAACATAGTTCACCCACAGTCACACAGAGCTTAGTCACCACTCTGTTGCTATTCTGACAGGCATAAAGGTCTAGGGTTTCCCTCTGGTTCCTCGGCACAATGTGTATTGTTTGTGGTAGAGTAGAAACATAGCACCGAGGGGACAGTGACCCCAGTCTGGGGTGTTAGTGTGACAGAGAGAGAGAGAGAGAGAGAGAGAGAGAGAGAGAGAGAGAGAGAAAGAGAGAGAAAGAGAGAGAAAGAGAGAGAACGAAAGAGAGAACGAGAGAGAACGAGAGAGAAAGAGAGAGAACGAAAGAGAGAACAAGAGAGAACGAGAGAGAGAACGAGAGCGAGAGAGAGCGAGAGAGAGCGAGAGCGAGCGAGCGAGCGAGCGAGAGAGAGAGAGGGGAAGATAAGAGGAGGGATGCCATGCCACCTCCAAATATGCTTTTGTTCTTCGGCTGCCTCTAAACCATGAGTTAGTACAACTAAACTGTTATTTGAGGGCATGGTGATGAAAGAGAGTATAGAAACCCATTGTTGGAGAACAAGAGAGGGGCTGTGTTTGGTTCTGGCAGGGAAGCCAGGTTCGGTCCGGTCCAGTCAACCCCATTCATAACATTCACAATTAGCAGGGAGTGAACCGTCTCCAAGACAGACAATACACATGAGTGTATTGAGATTGTATGAGATCGTTAAAAAAAAGCCTGATAATGATCTATGAATGAATGGTGAGATTGACACGAGAACTTGCTTGGCGATGCTCCAAAGAACTTACTAGATAAGCCATATTAGACAAGCCTATTGGGTCAAAACATGACCACTATTAATTATTGATTATATATATATATATATATATATATATATATATATATATATATATATATATATATATATATATTATCTATATATTATATATAATTAATATAATATATACACATTACTAGAAATGCACTCAGAGAGCGCAGACCTCCGCCAAGGAAGTTCAGTTCCTTTTTAGACACATTAGATAGGCTATGTGTGTCATGATGTGGTGTCATTCATGTAGATGCAGACCTGTTCAGAAAATTTAACCGTGGAGTTGTAACCAAATTACAAACCCCAACTCCGGTGAAGTTGGGACTTAGAAATGAGTACATATGTCCCCCAAAACAATATTTTCTCTCGGTTTTAACACTTAATATGTTGTCTTTTCACTATTCTCCATCTAATGAATAGATTGAATGTTTTGAAAATGATAGCATTTTGATTTTATTCACTGTGTACCAAACGTCCCAACTTCACCGGAGTTGGGGTTTGTATATCTGTCTCCATTAGAATTACCATGTCCTCTGGTTAGCTGTGGCCTGCTTAGTTCACCTGTGATTGTGGTAGGCCTATTGGCAAAGTGATTGTCTGTGATTTGCAAATGCTTATTGAAGCTCACAGGTTGCTATTTGTCACATTTTTAACATTTATTTAAAAAAACAAAAAAACATGATAGACAGCATGCCTTTCATACCTTTTAAAATAACCTATCCCAAATCCAGAGAAAACATGGTTGTCAAGTGTACTACATCCCTCCCAGATCCGCATTTCACAGAGGCTAATAACTTTTAATAGTCCAACTATTTATACAATTCTTGTTAGGAGGTAGCCTAGTTCATTTGCATGTTTCACGGATAAGTTTTGACTCTTTGAGGGCGTCGATGAGTTCTCTGACGCGGTCATTCCATAACCGCAAGCGTTGTCAATATGATTGTCTGGTCATTACATACAATTTAATTTGCCTGTTAACAGATGGCTTGCTCATGGATCCATTCATTAATCCCATGTTTGTTCACCTACTAGGCCTAGCTGAAAACTTTACTTCGAGCTTGAAAGACGTGCCCCCTTTCCTTAGTTGCCAACGTCTGCAAAAGCGCAAAGTGACAGAGTGAACTAGCAGTGACAATGTTGCCGGTAATTTCGCCATCATTTTTTTTGAGTCAGAAGATGGAGTACATGGATCAATCAGTGGATGAGCTGTAGACCTATTGAATTACAATATATATACAGGCCTATATTTAACAGGGTCATGTATTTTTTTAGAGATAATTAAAATTGGGATAGAATGAGGTAGGATTTGGAAAGCTATTGTAGGGAGCGGTGTGCGCGTGTGTCTGATGCCTTTGCTTACGAGGACTTCAGGTTTCACAGAGGTAGTAACTCTGAATAGTCCAACTATTTATACAATTCTTGTTCGTATTTCACTGCTACGCTTTGGCTCGTTGAGGGCATCGCCGGATTCACCTGCTTGACGCGCTTTCTTTCATTCAATAACCAAATTGACAGAATATTCTCAATACTGTTGAAGAGGCATCCCCTGCTCCCTATTCCCTTAGGTCTATTGAAATCACTGATCGCCGTTATGAATGTCTTCACCGTTCGTTATGAAATTAAGTTCAGCATGTTATGCTGGAATGTTTTGTGCCTTCAGTGCGCTGTTAGGAATCGAACCGTTCGTTCGTTATGCAATTAAGTTCAGCATAATGTTTTGTGGTACTGATGGATATGCTATGGCTTCAGTGCACTGTGAAGCAGCAAATCACCACGGACTATGCACTAGTTGCAATTCGCGCGCACCTTTCCCTAAGCATTCACGAATGTTTTGTGACCGCATTGTGAACTTCAACAACCTGCAATGGTGCTTGTTGAAAGCGAGCCATATGCGAAATACTTTCCTCACTTGGGCTATTTGATAGTGGTTGGTGTAGGCGCTCTCGGCAAACACACATGTTTACCACCACACATGCTTGACACCATCTAAAGCAAATTTGTTTATCTTGGTCTCAAGAGAGATGAACAGACCAAGGATATGGATCACTGGAACCATGTCGTGTGATCTGAAGAGACCAAGATAAACAAATTTGCTTTCGATGGTGTCAAGCATGTGTGGTGGTAAACAAGTGAGTTTTACAAAAAAGGTGTATCCTCTCAATAGCCAAGCATGGTAGTGGGACTGACATGGTTTGGGGATGCATGAATGCTGTCAAAATTGGCAATCTGAAATACACCTAAAAGAAACATGCATGTCAACATGCACTGTGACTACTGAAGCAGATCATGATATTCTCCATAGGATTGCATTCAAATCTCACACTAATCTATTTAAGTCAGATGCAGACTCAAAATGTAAAAGTTCAAAGCAAAGAAAGGTTGAAACGCACACTGATGACCTCCCTTGTCATCCCTTTTCATTTAGTTTAATTTCGAGACGATTCGAGCCAACATAGCCCCTTCTCTACCGGATTTTAATCTGGGGTGTACTCACTTTTGTGAGTACATGTTCAAACATTAATGGCTGTATTTTGTTTTTTTCTGAGTGAACAAGAAATGTAAGCGGTTAAATATGTTGTTAAAAGGTCACTAATCATTGTGTCAAAGTTACATTTCTGTAATGCTTTCCTATGAAAAGATATACTCAAAAATCTGCAAAACTGTGAGGGGTGTATTCACTTTCGTGATGTACTGTATAGGCTTTGATAGTGGTTGGTGTAAGCGCTGTCGCGGCAAAGACAGTCCCTTGAGACACCCGTGACATAGTTGGTGACCAGTGCTGATTTCACCTCGTGCATCTTGCTAATGACACTCTGACAGGTGCAGCAGGACCTTTTATACTCGCTGGGACGTGACGTCATCACACCCTGTCCAGTTTCGGTCAGAGCCCTTTATAAGGGCTCTAATTCGGTCAGATGACTTTGCCATTGTGACGTGGCGCAAGAAGCCAGGTGCAGCGAACGAACGAACAAACAAACACAGAAATCGGGCTATCACATAACCTCCTTGGCGGAGGTAATAATATATCAAAATACAAAAAAGTCTAATTAATCAGTTAGTAATTAATTATATATAATGTTTATGTCTAACCATAATTTCTGAAACTGTATGGTGACAGTAGGGGAATAAAAAAAGTATAATAGTTTGCTGAGTTAAGCTTGCTCTTTCAGATAGGCCTCTTATAGACATGTCTAGGCCTCTGAAAGGATCTAATTCCTGCAACAATTACTATTCACCATAAAAGCAAAATACCACCCAGTGGCATGGAATATAAAAACTGCCACATAGAGCTGGTTACCTTGGGGGTGCTGGCCCTGGGAAGCTCTGCCGTCGCCTCTTCCTTCACCTCTGCCACGGCCGCAGCAGAGGGAACGCTTGGCTCCTATTCAGAACACAACACACAAAAAGATTTAAAACGTTTGTGTGAAAATGATGACTGAAATGCTAATGAAAATATGGAGGGAAAGCATGACATTAGGCATATTTTAAGCAATTCTTTGAGCTGCATTTACTAATGCTATGAATTGAGTTGTATTATTCGCTATACAACCATATGTTAAACTAGGAGCCAAACCGTGTAATGAATGATGAAACCAGTCCCAGTCCAATGCTACTGAGTCCAGATGGTGAATGGAGCTGTAAGTGTGTGTGGTGCACTGCGCTGTGCTGCACTCACAGTGCTATCCGGTGGCCATGCAGCGTTGGTGTCCTCTGGCCAGGCGGCGTTGTTGCCGTCTGCTGGCCAGGCAGAGTTGCCGTCCTCTGGCCAGGCCGTGGCCGTGCTGCGAGCGCTGGTGTAGAGGTCCTCCAGAGGGTCCAGGCTGGGCTCTGCTGCACTCTTGGTGCTGTTGGGCCACTCCAGCTCTACCTCCTCATCCTCCTGCTTCTTCACCTCCTCTTTCTTCTCCTCCTCCTTTTTCACCTCATCCTTCTTCTCCTCCTCCACCACTGCTGCTGCTTCCTTATCCCCCTCTTCGTCCACACGCAGTTCCTGCGGTTCGTCGGGTCCTGTTTTTTCACTCTTCACCTCCTCCTCCTCCTCCTCCTCTTCTTCTTCCTCGTGTTCATCCTTTCCTCCGGCTGCTCCGTTCACCAGAGGGACAGGCACAGGGGTAGGGGTGGGCGTTGACCTCGGCGTGGGCGTGAGGTTGAGCGTGGGCGCCGGGGCCAGGACGGGTGTAGGCGTTGGGTTGAGGGTGGGCGTGGCGATGGGCACGGGGTCGTCCTCCACCAGGGACATCCAGCTGAGCTGGGCCGTCACGTCTCGATCCTGCCTATGCAGCTCAGTCAACTTCTCCTGGGCCTGAGGTGCACAGTAGGGGGGGGGAGAGAGAGAGAGAGAGAGACACACACACACACACACACACACACACACACACACACACACACACAGACAGACAGAAACAGAAACAGAAACAGCAATATGAAACTAGTGAACAACTATACACACCACAGTGACAAATGATGAGTATGAGAGAGAGCATGCAAGCAAGGGAGAACACCAGAAAAGTGAATGGTGTGAGTATGAGTATGTGGAGGAGAAAGAAAATCATTGGAGAGGTTGTGTAAGAATCACAATAGGAGAAAATCTGTCAAATCTGTGCATGATTGACAATCATTTTCAAGTGTAGAGGACAGAAGTGTCAATCCCAAATTCAGAAAAAATAGATCCATGCCTATTTTATTAACTTCACAAACATACTTGTCCAAAGAGATTGATATGATGAGCTGATTCAGAGCTAGTCAGATTAAATTTGTGTCAGGAGTTTCATTCCTACTAAAAGGTGCATCGAATATTCGGCAACCGAAAATGCAAAAAAAAAAAAAAGACACATTGCCAATTGAGTGGCCAAATCGAAAATTAATTTAAAATGGGTATTAATGAAACTAATTTCAGTTCTACTCTAACATTTGAAGTTTTCAAATCAACATTTATTTTCTTATATTTATTGTAAGCCGCAGATTTAAAGGGACACTGTGCAGGAAATGGTCAAAAAAGGTACTGCAACTATGCTGCTCATTGAAACTGGGTTGGCTATCACCAAATTTCATATTTACATGAAAGTTTACTATTAATAAACAAATATTTTCTAGTATGGTCCAAGTAGAGGCATTTTTGCAGCTAAAAATGGCTATTTTTGAAAATTCAAAATGGCGGACCATGGAGAAGATCCCCCTTTTCATGTATGAAAAGTGCAATTTTTCCAGTCATAATGAATACTTAGAATTTGATGGTGGTCGTAAGTATTCATGAAAAAGGTAACATTAGTGAATGGGTAGCATGAATTCTGGAAATAAACAACTAAAAATCTCACACAGTGTCCCTTTAAGCAATATTTAAAAATAGTGAAAAACCTTACTTTTGATAACTTTAACTGAACTGTAATGTTTGGCTTCGGTTTCGTTATTCGGCCAAGTGATTAATTATTATTCGATTTTGGCAAAAAAATGTTCATTTCGGTGCATCTCCAATTCCTACCCCTTTAGTTCTGAATCATAACAAGCATTCAAGAAGGTTTTGCATCAAATTTGCAGCAGGAGTTATTGCTCCCCCCTAACTTTCCCCATCTGAGATTGACAGCTCTGGTGGACAGTGACAGTGAGAGCCCAGCACCCAGCGTCAGACCTGTGAGACCTGTGTGTGTGACTGCTGCAGGCTGTGGCTGAGGGGGTCCAGCTGGGCGCGCGCCGCCTCCACCTTGCTCTCCAGCTGCTGGGTCTCCTCCTGCAGCCGCTGCAGCTCGGCCCGTGCCCGGCCCAGCTCCGTCTCGCACTCGCCGATGCAGCGCTCCTTCTCGCTGTGCTGCGCCTGCAGAGACACAATCTACACACAGGCACACAGATGGATTAAACATGGGGGTAATGGTATAGATAAACATGCACGCACGCACGTGTAATGTTCTACACGACAAGTATGATTTATGGTGGTTGAAAGCAGTGTGCATGCAGTGAAGCTGACCCAACGTTGTTTGCACAAGGTGTTTGAATTACCCATTAGATTTGTCTTAGTTAATACATCAGCTTTAGTTAATACATCAGCTTTAGTTGACCTTCAGACTTTTCTTCTGTACTCTGCTCACCATTTAAAGACTGTAGGATGTGGTCCGAACGGGTACTGCAACTATGCTGCTCATTGAAACTGTGCTGCATGTTGCCAAATTTGATCTTTTCATGAATATTTAACCAAATAATAAACCAATATTTATTAGTTTAACCAAAGTACAGAAAGTTTTGCAGCTGAAAAGGTCTATTTTTGGAAATTCAAAATGGCGGACTAGGGAGAAGATTCCCCCTTTTCATGTATGAAAAGTGCAATTTTCCCAGTTATAATGAATACTTAGTAGAATTTGATGGTGGTGGTAAGTATTCATGAAAAGGTAATATTTGTGAATGGGCAGCATGAATTCTGAAAATAAACTACAAAAAATATCACACAGTGCACCACATGCACACGTGCACTCACAAACACGCATGTGTATATGTGTGTCCTCCGTACATGGACGGCTTTGGTCTCCTGACTAGGCATATGAAATTGAGGACATGTAGGCAAAGCAAAGCCAAATCCATGATGCTAGATTTGTCCCATGGTAGATTAATACAAATGGCTTGACGAGCATGTTTAAATACTCTGTCACCAATTTCCCCTCTTGGCTGTACTTCTCCCTCACTTGGCGCTCTAAATGCTTGTTCCCCTCTTACTTTGGCAGCGTAACAGTGGGCTGTGGCAGATGATTATTTGAGCAATCTGTTTTTCTGACTTTTGAGGAAGTTTACCATTGGGCTTGTCACGGACCATACACTACAATAAAAACACACACATGCACAGTGCCATGAGCCTGCAAATACACACAGAGACAGACACAATAACAATCTTACGCATGCACAAGCGCACACGCACACGCACACACAGAGAAAACAAATGAAAAAAATAAAAGGGGGAATGTGCTTGAGTCTGCAGTGTTGTTTTATGTCTTTTGGAAAGAATGTGGCTGAATTGTGTGTTTTGGAAATAAACTTGTAAATGGAATGCGTCTCATCGAGTGTCTTCATAGTACAAGAATGCATGTCGTGTTGTGTAGGAGTTTGAATGGGTGTGTGAGAAAGATGGCTGCATAATTCTGAATAATTACTGAATGGCATGTGTGCATACATAAGTCACTGTCTTCACAGCTACTCATGTGGTGTAACATGTGTATGTGACTAACCACGTACAGACAGAGAAGTCCAATTGAGAGGGCGAAAGATCGGAAGAGCAAGCGCGCACGCAAGCAAGTGAGAGAGGGTGAGAGAGCGAGCGAGCGAGCGAGCGAGCGAGCGAGTGAGTGAGTGAGTGAGTGAGTGAGTGAGCGAGTGTGTGTACGGGTGTCTGTAAGGGTGTGTGTGCAGGAAAGTGTAAGATCATGTGTACATGTAGTGTGTGTATGCGTTCTGCCCATTTGGTTCTCCTGACTGCACGGCTGGCATATGAGGGTGTGTACTTGTATGTGTGTACTGGGTATGTGTATGTGTATGCGCGCCTAACCATCTGGTTCTCTTGGCTGGTGTACTGTTTGTCTATGCACGTGTGTGTGTGTGTGTGTGTGTGTGTGTGTGTGTGTGTGTGTGTGTGTGTGTGTGTGTGTGTGTGTGTGTGTGTGTGTGTGTGTGTGTGTGTGTGTGTGTGTGTGTGTGTGTGTGTGTGTGTATATGCGTGTGTGGGTGTGTGTGTGTGTCTAACCATCTGGTTTTCCTGGCTGCACTGCGTGCGTATGAGGGCCAGCTGTTCGTCCAGGGAGTTCTTCTGGACGTCGAGCTTCTCCAAGGCCTCCTGCACCTCCTGCCTCTGGCCCTGCAGCCGAGACAGCTCCGCACTCTCCTTGGCCACTTCATCCTGCAGGTCCTGTCAAAAAAAAAAAAGTGTCAACACACACACACACACACGCTTGATAAAAATGAATGAAATGCCACGTAACAGTCCCTCCCATACACGCACACACGCATGCACGCACACAAAAGTAACCACCTAATCCAGCAGGTCCTGAAATGAACGTACGCACTCACATACACATGCACGCACACAGACAGACACACACAGGCTGTGGGGCTGAGACAATGCTGAACTTTCCAAATCACACACATCCAATCACCCATTAACAATAACCCATTACTTTAGGCCGGAATCAAGCCCAGGTCTCCGGGGCAACAGCATAGCTTGAGCCACGGCTATGACCCAAACGACACTCCTGCGCTTTGAGGACAGAGATGGACACAGCCACATTAACGCTCTTGACCGACACACAAACTTACACTATACTACAGTCATACACACTTCTAGCGATGACACTGTGCATTAGGGCTGCACAATTAATCGAGAAATAATCAAAATCGTGATAAAATAGTGAAATCGAACTCATGATTTTAATCGTGATTTAATCGTGGCAATAGTGACCTACTTTTTAAGAGCATCCTTGAAGCCAGAACATACAGACAGGCTGGTGTTTCTGGCCAGAAATCTGTCCACTTGAGTTTCATGCTATTGCCTTTACATAATTATTACAATTCATTTTATTTTGCTCATCCTGTAATTCATTCTTGGTTATATTTCATCTTGTGATAATTTTTTTTTTTTTAAATCAGCAAAAATCAATAATCGTGATTAATAATCGTGATTATGATTTTGACCAAAATAATTGTGATTATGTTTTTTTCCATAATCGTGCAGCCCTACTGTGCATGGACACTCGAATAGCCATGGACACTCATGAAAGAAGCACAAGCGCACGCCATACAACCCTCATTCCCCATGTCATAGACACTGTAGACACGCATGCACACCAGAGGGATGCATATAGTGCCACCCCCCTTCCTCCACTGGGTTTCTCTGACCACAATTTGATACATCTACAGCCTCTGTACATCCCAAAAGTACAAAGGCTCCCAGTTACCACACACACTTTTAGAGTATGGTCACCAGAAACTGAGGAGGCACTAAGGGACTGCTTTGAAACCACTGACTGGAGTCTATTGCAAGGCAGTGATGACCTGGAGGAGGCCACAGCATGTACTACTGACTACATAAACTTCTGCATGGACATTGTTGTACCAACAAAGACTATTCGCTGCTACCCCAACAACAAACCCTGGGTAACCAGAGATGTCAAGCAACTCCTCAATAGGAAAAAGAAGCTTTTTAAAGAAAACAACTTGACAGAGCTGAGGAGTGTGCAGCGAGAGCTCAAAAGCAGAATGAAGGAGGCCAAGGTGGCATATGGGAAGAAGTTGGAAATGAAAATGAAGGACAATGCTAAAGAGGCATGGCAGGGGATAAAAAAGATCACTGGGTGTGGAAAGAAGAGAGGTATGGCAGAAGGCGACCTGTCAATGTGCAATGACTTAAACCATTTTTACAACCGGTTTGGAAACTCTGACACAGAGGGCAGCATTTCCCTTGTCACCTCTATCCCTACACCCCCCCAGCCCACACTTGACAACCACTCTTCAGCAGGCTCCCATCTCCCCCACTCACAACCCCCCACTACCGTTACTACTTCACCCAGCTTCACTAACAGGGACAGTTCATCCCCACACCCTCCTACTCTGCCTATGGTCACCACTCCCACCATCATCAACAATGTAGCAGTATCCCCACCAATGGACACAGCAGGCTCACAAATCCCCACTACCTCTATCCCCCTCCCCTGCTCCTCAATTCTGCGACTTGGAACAAACCCACCACCCACCCCTTTCCCACTCCCCCCTTACCCCAACCCAGCACTCCCACAGCCGACAATTACCACTGATCAAGTTAGAGGGACACTGAAAAGACTTAAGTCCAAGGCGGCCGGCCCTGATGGCATCTGTGCAAGAATGCTAAAGACATGTGCTGAGGAATTAGCTGAGCCTCTTCATCACCTTTTTAATAGGAGTCTACAAGAAGGAAAAGTTCCTATCTTGTGGAAAACGTCATGCCTGGTGCCTGTTCCAAAGAAAACTCACCCCAAAGAACTTAATGATTACAGACCGGTTGCCCTCACCTCACACCTAATGAAAACTTTTGAACGAGTGCTGCTGCGCAACTTTCTCAAACCCCAGGTACGCCACGCACTGGATCCTCTGCAGTTCGCCTACCAAGAGAACATGGGAGTGGAGGATGCTATCCTGTACCTTCTTCACAGGGTACACGCTCACTTGGATAAGGGTGGCTGTGCTGTGAGAATCATGTTTTTTGACTTCTCCAGCGCATTCAACACCATACAACCACTGCTGCTGAGAGAGAAATTGGTGCGGATTGGAGTGCAGCCTAGCCTGGTAACCTGGATCACTGATTACCTCACAGAGCGGCCCCAGTTTGTAAGGATGGGTGACATAACATCGGAGACAGTGATTAGCAGCACAGGAGCGCCACAAGGAACGGTTCTCTCCCCCGTGCTCTTCACCCTGTATACGACTGACTTCAGCTATAATTCTGGGACATGCCACATGCAGAAGTTCTCTGACGACACTGCAATTGTGGGGTGCATAAGAGACGGTCAGGAAAAGGAGTACAGGGGACTGGTGGATGACTTTGTAGGATGGTGGCAAAACAATCAGCTGCACCTGAACACCACCAAAACCAAGGAAATGGTGATCGATTTCAGGCGCTCCACCCCGCCCTTGGTGCCTGTTTCTATTGGGGGAGATAATGTGGAGACTGTCTGTACTTACAAGTACTTAGGAGTGCACCTTGACAATAAGCTGGACTGGTCCACAAATTCTGATGCACTTTACAGGAAAGGCCAAAGCAGGCTCTATTTCCTCAGAAGGCTGAGGTCCTTCAATGTCTGCAGCCAACTTCTGCTTATGTTCTACCAGTCTGTCATGGCCAGTGTGCTCTTCTACGCTGTGACTTGCTGGGGTGGAAGCATTAGGAGGAGAGATGCTGGACGCCTTGACAGACTGGTAAGGAAGGCGGGGTCAGTGGTGGGCATGGAGCTGCAATCACTCACCTCAACAGCTGAGAGCAGAACACTGAGCAGACTGGACTCTATTATGGACAATCAGCATCACCCCCTTAACGCCACCTTCACTAACCAACTGAGTCTGTTCAGTCACAGACTCCGTGCTTTCACCTGCAGGACAGATAGGCTAAGGAGGTCCTTTGTCCCTTGGGCCATTCAACTGTTTAACAGTATACAGAAGGACACTAAGAAGGACATCATTATTGGAGATTGGACTGCCTGAGATGCCAGAGCTGGCCCAGTTCTGGAACCTCTTGGCATATGTGTGTGTTTGTGTCTGTGTGTCTGTGTGTCTGTGTCTGTGTCTGTGTTTGTTTTTATGTAGCTACTTGACACCTGAATTTCCCCCTGGGGATCAATAAAGTTTCTCTACTCTACTCTACTCTAGAGCTATGCTGGCAGGGACGTGAGGACAGGACGCGGTTGTGACGGCTCACTCCCGGCTTCCATGATGCCTCTACAGCAGGCCTGGGGTGCCGGGCTGACACAGTCATTAGTTACAGTGTTCGGGGTCCTGTCCAAGACGCAAAGGACGCCCTTCATCAAGAACTCCAACACTCAGACACACACACCCATCTGCTCATGTCAGCTGTGCCTCACACTTCTCTCCTGCTGCCTCGGTGTGTGTAAGGCTGTGTGGTGTTGAGTGTGGGCACGCAACTCAAGACAACATGTTGTTATCGGTTGAGTCATTTACAGATAAATCCATTACTTGTTTGGTTAACGAAGCAATAAGGTCAGAAGTGCAATGGCCACAAATAATCCTTGACTGAAGAGTCAGCTAAAGAGCCCCTCATCTCCTTTCCCCCAACTAAAGCTTCCCATGTTCTGCTAACAACAAACATATAGATGTCAACCCTTCTAGCACAGTATTTAACTACCAAAGCCTTTTTGTCATATCATGTGCACCCCCTTGTGCTAGTTATGTATTGCAATATCACAATGCAGCTTTATTGTATTGACTCGTTATTACATTTTCCTATGTACCTCATGCAGTGTGCTCGCGTACCACTACTCCTGGTTGGAAACCACTGCTGTAGCTTACTGCTAGCAGGTTGCTGCACCTGTAGATGGGCTATTATAGTGTCCTCGTTTGTGGTGAGGCCACACGTCAACTTTTAGCAGCAAGCCAAATGAAGCGAGCAGCTGTCTTGAACATGTTTTTCTTGGTGTGTGCACACCAAAGATATTCACACGTGCAGATGATTTTTGTGATTTGTTGGAGTTGAAGGCGCCATTCTTACATAGCAAAAGACCTTTCCCTTCATTTGTGCCTTTCGTTTACACACAAACAGAGGTTTTTCCTCCGAAAAACATTCTTCCTATAAACTCTGGCAAAAGTGGTCATTTTTTAAAAACTCCTGTGAGGGTTGCCAAGTAAGTTAGGTAGGGGCTTGATCCCAGGCTGATTGAAGGATATGAGACCCTCAAGGATGAATCATCATGACACCTGCTGATGCCAGAGCTCATCAGGCGGAAGAGATAAGCTTTCCTTCCTTCTTTCTCCTTCATTCCCCCCTTCTATCCCTCCATCTTTCTCTACCCCCGCTCTAAAAATAGAAAGACTTTCAAAAATCATCCACGTTCCTCGGAGGAGATGAGACAAGAGGAAGAGGAGGAGGAGGAGGGGGGGATGGAGGAGGAGGAGAGGCAGTACGAGGGGAGTTTATTTATAGGGCCCATTTCTTTAACGCCCTGCTGATTAAAAGACACCTCAAAGTGCTTCTACAAGGTGCTTCATAAACGAGCCGATGAAAGAGCATAGTGGACACAGGGAGAGAGAGAGAGAGAGAGAGAGAGAGAGAGAGAGAGAGAGAGAGAGAGAGAGAGAGAGAGAGAGAGAGATAGAGATAGAGAGAGAGAGAGGAAGCAGAAGACCAGGGAGGAGAGGAGGCGTTAAAGATAGCGATCCCCTGACACACCTTCCTGTCTTTCTTTCCGAGAGAGCAATTCATTATTCATAATGGTGTGGGGGACAGGGGGACGGGGGGGTCCTGTAGTCAAGGCTGCATTACTTACAGCCTCATTGATCTGCTGCTCATTATAGTGATGCTCCATTGGGCCCGGCCTTCGCTTGCCTGTCTTTTTTCTAATATAACCTTCGTGCTGAATAACTTCCACGGGCTGACATGACATGATGCAAGGCCTATGGATCTCTCATCCACTCAGCCTTCACGTGGTGTGAGCTAACAAGCCATTATCATGTGTATATAAACACAGACACACACACACACACACACACACACACACACACACACACACACACACACACACACACACACACACACACACACACACACACACACACACACACACACACACACACACAACACACACACACACACACACACACACACACACACACACACACACACACAGACAGACAGACAGACAGACAGACAGACAGACAGACAGACAGACAGACAGACAGACAGACAGACAGACAGCTTCCACACTCCACATGCAACTGCGAAAGTAATGGTCAGACATATGACATTTTCTCAGTGCTCTGAGCTTTACAGAGCATTTTGTTCTGAGAACGCAGTTCAGTAAACTTCATTGACCATGACAGGCAAACACTGATAGATAAATGAACACACACACACGCACACGCGCACGCACGCACACGCACACGCACACACACACACACAAACCTTTCGTGTTGCAAAAGCATGAAAAAAAGTATCCTGAGTCCAGTATCCTGTAAAACCTGTATGAGTCATCGTAGGCAGCAGAAGGTATGGCTGTGGCTGTGAGTGACACATTATTGGGCAGGAGCACAGCAGCTCAGCTCAGCACCATACATCACCACACCACAGCAGCCAGGGGTCAGTGGCAGCAGCTGCCGACTACAGGCGTAATGAACAGACAAAAAGATTGATCGCTTCCGCCAGATATATGGTCTATAATTAACTCTGGAATAACACTGGCTGAAAGTCTGTGTGTGTGCGTGTGTGTGCGTGCGTGCACATATTAAAAGTGTGCCAATGCTTTGGAAAGGGAAGGGAATCTACCAAAACATTACACAGTGGTACAATGCCAGCCAATCAGCGCTACAACCTCCACATATGTGCTGGATGATGTGAATGACCATGCGTAGGAACAGAACATGGCCTTCATTTTGTCAATATGTTCCAAAAATAGATCAACTACACAGAAAAGGTGATATTGACTTCTTCAGGGCTACATGTCATTGTTGTGCCCACCAATTCAAACAAAGAAATAATAAAACAACTACAAAATGAAATATAACAATAATTATTAATAATGCAATAAAAATTGCAATGTACAATGTAAGGCTAATGATGAAGGCCCTAGGAAACGGCCTGCAGTTGATGGGAAATACTGATAATGCCAAATCTCTGTAAACAGTCCTGGCACCCATACACAACCAGGCTGTTGGCATTTGGCTGTGCCCCGGGCAAGCTAAGCTACTGAGGACAATTACACTGGCAAAAGTGCAAAGTGACCTGGAACAGCAGTGAAAGTCATTTTAAATATACAGAGCAACAGGAGCATATGGGCTGGAAACACCCCAACAGTACACAATGCCCCACGGCTATTCACTTGTCCAACCTGCCCTTGAAGAAAACAACAACAAACACTGAAAGCTAGACTGTCGTCCAACACCCTTGAATGTATTGACCATCTGTCTGTACTGCAAGCTGTGATGGGTTTATTTCTGTCCTTTCAGTAAAAGCTACATCTGCTGAATCACTATGACTAAGGTTGATGTTTTCGATTCCTGCATCAGAATCCAAGGCTACTGCTACTACTAACTCCCAAGGAGGTAATACAGTATTGCTAATGTTGAGGCGCACTGGCACACTAGCACACTAGTACTCTTTAAAATCCACTAGTCCACCCATAACATGATTGCATGTCTGTTTCTATCTCTTAAGCTAAACACGCACACACCAACACACAAGAACACACATAAACACACATGCAAAAACACACGCAAGAACTGGGGAAAAGGGTTTGTGCGTCCCACACCAGTCATTAAAGGTAGGGCTTTTGGCTCGCATCCATTCAAAAACACACTGAGGTACGAAAGCACTCGACTCAGCCTGACAATACAAACATATTAGTACAATGCCAATGTAGGTGAGGCATGCCTCATTCTTCATATCTCACACACAGACACACCCACACCCACAACAAACAAATAACACACCGATGACTGTATAATCCCTACACACACACTCCAAAGCAGCAGCAGCCTATAATTCAAGTTTACAATATCATATGACAAAACCTAGAAATAATCCACTAAGCGCGCATTTTATTTTGACATGTGCCATTTACAAAACACAAAAACACACTACACAAACAATGAAAAGAATCATAAATGATTAATACATGATTAACAAGGATGTGGAAATGAACACACACATGTGCCGTTAGTGTGGTACTGTGAACAGGTGGCTGGGACCTGGCTAATGTGTTGTTGTCATCTGGTGGTAAATTCCGGCACATTCTAAAGGTCTCCACAGCCTATCAGCCCACTCCAGCTGGCTGGGAGCTTTGCATGGCTTTTTCCTGTCAACAGAGCAGGGTTGTGGTAGCCAGCAGGGAGATCATGGAAATTCACAGCAATCACCAGCCAAATGCTGGTTGAAAACATAATCATGAAAGTGGAAGACAGTCTTACTACCACGTGCGTTCATGACATCAGAGCACAGCACTTTCAGTAGACAACTTGACTCAATGTTTTGAATGGTAAAGTTTTGAAGGCCACTGCATGACCTCAAGTGAAAATAGTTTATAACTGATCCTGAGTCAGTCCTTCACTTTTCTCTCGTCCTGTTTCAGGTACTGTAGCTGCCTCTGGGTACACTGCCCACCTGTCAGCGTCGGCAAGACAAGTGCTCTCCACAGACGGGCTAAGAGCCTAGCATGGTCCAGGACAGGCGTCATTGTCAGACACAGCCACGCGCCCGACCTGACATCAGGGACCACAGCGCTACATAACAACCCTACACGCACGTCTCCTCACATGCACCAGGGTGGTTGACATGACGCCCTGTTTTTACGCAACATTAGTTAAAAACCTACAAAATTGATATTTTTCCTCTTGAAAACAAATGTAAATGAAAGAAGATGTGGTACATCATGTTTCATATTAGTCCTAGATGAGAAGAACAATTTTTGTTCAGATTTATGGAAAGGTTTATATGTCAAGTCAAATGTCCTGTGGTGTGACTGTAACATTAATACAACCTGGAATACATACAGCTATAAAGTAAACCAACAACATTTTCAATCATTTATAAAGCATTTGGCATGATTGCATAAATATTAACCTTATATTAAAACATATGAAAACTCAATACAGTAATATTAACTACAAGTTCAATTTCGTAACACAAATTGCATCCTGCGGGGTGACATGTAAGTCAGGTTTGTGGACGGGCAGCTGCAAGGCCAACTACAAGGGTCTTAAAGACAGCCTCCTAACCAGTTATACCTCAGTTATTGGAGAGTGGTGTGGAAGTTTAAAGGTGACTATTAACCTCTTAATATGTCTACATATTGCAATGTTCGTCACATAATGCTTAGGTTCATTTATGGTGTCCCGTGGTGTGACTGCTCTTATGGAAGGAAAAAAAGTTTTTTTTATGAGTGAAAACACATATTAAGGTTAAACACAATATCATTATCTAGTTAGCATGAGCTCGGAGGTCAGTCACGAATACAAAAGGATTAAAATGGCCACAATGCAGTGAATTTCCTGTGGTGTGACTTTGGCATTATGTTACTCAATCCTCATTTATTTTTCATGCATCATGTAAGGATATAAGGATACCAGGAGATGTATCTGTCACATACACACAATTATTACAAGTAATACAGTGAAACCATGCAGTGAAATCACAGTTGTCTGCTGTAGGTGGGTTGGGGTGTGTAGTAGTGTCTGTGTGGGGTGGGGGTTAAAGGAACAATAGTAGAAAGAGCATTGGGGATATATTTGTGCAAAATATTAATCATTTTATTGTATCTTACAGAAATGTCACACCAATGATGTCACACCACAGGACACATTTTCCCAAAAATGGCAAAAATGAAGCGAAATTCCACGAACCACTGAGTGCTTTATTTGTGTCCATTTTTTTCCAATTTTTCCACCCATTTTCTCAGGAATTGGAATACGTTTCCTCCTTTAAGTGTGTTACGGCCTTAAACGTCAACCACCCACCCGCTGGCCCAGTGCACACACACGCATGCATGCAAGCTCGCACACGCACACAAAGTGAGAAATCAGCGCTTGCCTGTTGTGAAATAAATACAAAACAGCTGCAAACAGGGTGACAGGGTCACAGCAATATATGGCCTCAGAGAGAATAATCAGGCGGTGCGCGCACGCGCGCGAGAGAGAAAGAGAGAGAATGTTCCCATCTACATTACTCTTATCTTCTTTTCCTGTGACAGATAGGCAGAAAGAGGAGGAAGAAAAAAACAGTAGAGTAGGAAGGGAAGAAGAGAAAGCCAGCGTTATGCTTCCACTCTCCCATCCCATCCTCCCCTCACGCCTACCCATCCAGACGGCTTAAAGCTTAGTCATGTCATATCCCCACCCACTACAGCCACATCTACAGTGTGTGTGTGTGTGTGTGTGTGTGTGTGTGTGTGTGTGTGTGTGTGTGTGTGTGTGTGTGTGTGTGTGTGTGTGTGTGTGCGCGTGTGTGCGCGCGTGTGTGTGTGTGTGTGTGTGTGTGTGCCACGTGTTTTCACATGAGAAAAATAGAACAAACAGAGCAATCTAGGGCAGGCCGTCATAGTCATACAGTCTACAGTCGTGACTGGGAGCTCAGCTCACTAGAAAGCAGGAGAGGGCCAGAGAGATACAACTCATAAACACACACACCAACATAAAACACACACACCAACACACACACACACACACACACACACACACACACACACACACACACACACACACACACACACACACACACACACACACACACACACACACACACACACACACACACACACACACAAATATCTCGCACACACGCACGCACGCACATTGTAGAAGTAGGAGAGCAAACAGACACGCGCGCGCACACGCACACCACTGAGTTGTATGTGGGAGTATGTGAAAGCCTCTCATTTCCTTCTCCTGCCCCTTCTGAGGGCAGACAGCTGAGACAATAAGCTAGGAGAACCTGCAGTAACCCCCCATAGTCCCCAGACATCCCTCACCTCCCTCACACACACAAACGCACGCACGCACGCACGCACCTCTTTCAGCAATAACACCGGCACAGAGCAAGCACAGTTAAGCCTTGCTTCTACAGCCATGATGATGAGGAGCAGTAATGGTTAAAGGACCAGTTCAGTCAATTTCAATATGCTGTTGTATTGCTCACGCTACCCTTGACTTGTCAGTACCTGGTGATGCCAAATTTTTCGGCTCAACCCTTTCCAAGATATGAGCTATTCTAATAGGGGCAGCGTTTGTTTACATTTTATAAAATTAACATAGGCCTACTCCAAATATTTTCCCAAAAGGTAGGTACCGCTGTTTGCTAGTTGTCTGCTGATGTTGTATAACCTTTTGGATGTTTTTGGGAATTTAAAAAAAAAAATGTTTTTAATGTAAACAAAGCGCTGCCCCCGTTACAATGACCAGGATCTCGGAAAAGGCTGAAGAAAAAAAAAAAAAGTCCAGGGTAGTGTGAGCATTACAACTGCATGTTGAAATTGACTGAACTGGTCCTTTAAGTCTTCAGCAATTATATACACCATACACAGGGCATGAGTCATTGAAGATGCTTCAACAACAGAAATGCACATGGTGCACCAAAATCATTCATTTGCAATTGGCTTTTATTCCCCCAGGGCTTCTGATGGCTCACCACCGAGATGTGAGCGTCAAGGTTATTGACTAGTCAGTCACACATTCACTGAAGTGTCTGACAGTTATAGAAACCTTACAGGAAGCCAGATGCATGTTTCAAGGTTGCTGAATACACCCCCATTCAGACACACAACAAGGGTTTTGAAAGGTCCCCACATACAGGAAATCAAGTTTGCTGAACCATGGACACTACACAAAAATAACATCTTACATCAAGTTCAGGAATGAACCACTTATAGTTAATAATATCCACCTACAAGTAATCAGATATAAAATGAACCTTGAAGCCAGTGCACAAAAAAAATCAAACACATGCGCAAACATTCGCAAACACACACACAAAAATATCCAAGTTAAGCCCTGTGAGCATTAGTTGCATAGTCATAAGGTGTTGTTGCTGCTCCCATGCTCGCGCACACACACACACGCACACGCACGGTCATGTGTGTAAGGTGTCGCTCCCCTTACCTGCACCTCGCTGGTCCTCTGGCGGATGCTCTCCTCCGCCTCGCGGATCTCCTGCTCCACGGCGCTCTTCTCCCTGTGGGGGGACCAGCAGAGCGCACATGAGTACCTCACCACTGAGGACACTGGTACCAGGCCCAGCCCCAGCCAGCCCCAGCCCCCACCACCACCACCAGTGGTCACCTCTCCCCTGCCGCTACTCTCTCCCTCCACAACCATCGCAAGACGGAGGAGTACAGTACAGTAAGAGTGTGCGGCTCAGTGCACGCTCACTTATGCACGCACACCAGACAGGCACAGGCACAGTCACAGTCTCAGGCGCGCACCCTCGCTGCTCACGCAAGCAGGCAAGGCACACAGTCACTGGCTGGCAGGGAGTTCAAAAGAGGAGGCTGAGAAAAGAGAGAGCGAGAGGCTGAGAGAGAGAGAGAGAGAGAAAGTGAGACAGAGAAGTGAGAGAGCACTAGAGAGACAGAGTAAGAGAGGAGAGGGAGAGAGAAAGATAGATGTGCAGATGGCTGTCAGGAGGAGGCGTAAAATGTAGAGGAGAGGAGGAGGGGGGGTTGGGGTGGAGGAGGGGGAGAGGAAGAGGAAGAGGAAGAGGGAGATGTTGAGGTGGCTGATGTGGAGGAGAGGGGGTGGAGCGAGGGATTAAGGATCAGGGAAGAGAGGAAGAGAAGGATTGTGGAGTAGAGGAAGAGCGGTTGGCAGGGAAGGGAAGAGAGGGGTTGGGGAGGAGAGGAAGAGGGGGGGGGGGGTCGGGGTGGGCGACGAGGGTGACAGCCACGAGCTTCGTCCTCACATCTCCATTTGCCTCTTCCTCTTATAAACACACAGAGTTATAAATACAGGGAGAGGGGGAGAGAAGAAAGAGAGAATGTTACAGACAGACAGGATGGATGACACACAGAGAGAGAGAGAGAGAGAGAGAGAGAGAGAGAGAGAGAGAGAGAGAGAGAGAGAGAGAGAGAGAGAGAGAGAGAGAGACAGAGACAGAGACAGAGACAGAGACAGAGACAGAGACAGAGACAGAGACAGAGACAGACACTACTTTGAGTCCCAAACTGATCCATCATTTGCTACTTAACATCACACCAGCACAAGATATTGCACAACTCATACAATATCACAGATATGAGACACTTGCAATTTACAGACATGCATCTGAATGACTCATTGCACAAAAGGCTCATGTTTACATTGGTGTGTGTGTGTGTGTGTGTGTGTGTGTGTGTGTGTGTGTGTGTGTGTGTGTGTGTGTGTGTGTGTGTGTGTGTGTGTGTGTGTGTGTGTGTGTGTGTGTGTGTGTGTGTGTGTGTGTGTGTGTGTGTTGGGTCACCGCATGACAGACAACCTAATGATAAGCGATACTAAACAGTGAAGATGCCTAGAGAGAGTAGCAAAACTGATGACTAAGATCAGTCTCCGAAATACAGTTTCAGGTGACAGTTACGACCGGGTGTGTGTGCGCAGAGTCTCACATCTCACTTATGAGTGAGCAGAGACACTCGACAGCAGAGATGAACTCATGAAAACCCCCTCCCTCCGCCTCGCTCTCATCTCAATCTGGGCAGACCGAGCGGAGAGCAGATGCCAAACAGAACGCTATACTCGCTGTGACTCATTTCCAAGGATCGAGTGGTAAACCTCTGGATCACCTGACAGATATTACACTTGGATGAGAACGACTGACGACACAACGGTAGAATAGGAAAACAAATCGATCATGTTGTGCAGTGCTGATTTTCACAGAGTAAGAACAATGACAATCAACACCTTTACGTTCAAACTGGGTGCTTAGTTACATAGCAACAGTGTGCTAATAAACAGTAAATCGTGACATTTAATGATGTGGGCATATTTGGAACACCAAGCGCATGCCAGCCAGACTTCTGACTTCTTTCCATAAAATTCTAATGATGTACTTTGAAATATACATCAACGATGTATGTAAAAATATGTACTTTGCCATGTACATCCACTCATTGATGAACATTGAGATGAGAGGTAAATCTTACTGTTTAACAATCATTTCACACAAAAAATCTGATGAATATGTTTGAATGAAATAAGGAAATTACCTTATGTGAAAATCTGCCATGCTTCACAGAACCATGAAAGCACTGTCTAAATACTCACTCACCATACAGCCACATTCAACAGAATTATAACATCCTATGTGTTTAAAGAATGTTTAGATAGCATCTTCACACCTTGCCAGCAACTCACACTCTTCCTGGGTAAAGGGTCTTTCATTACAAAAATGAAGGGACAAGTGCACTATTTTGAACATTAAGCCTCTTTTCTGAGACATTTGCAATGTTTTAGAGTCCCCATCACCGTTTGTTTTTTATGCTTGCTGCCATCTGTCATTTGGCTAATTTGTATTTTGTCTTAACTGGCATTATGAATGGCAATCTATGGACATGTCCATATCTGTTCTTAAAATCACCCTAAACATTTGCAAAATGAATGCATCTCTTTGCAAAAGTATGCATGCATCTCACCAACATTTCCTTACAAGTCTGAAAGTGATGTTTTACTTGGCATTTTGTGAATAAAAGACGAAGAAAAGAAAGTATTTACAAAATCCTAAAACACGACAGAAGCCATGCCTCGCTACAAAACATACAGAGATAAGGACAGGCCCATAGATGGCCATTCTAAAGCCAGTTGAGACAAAATCCAAATGAGCCAAATAAGAGAGACAGCAGCAAACATCAAATAAACAACAAGGGGGGCGAAAACATCGCAGACAACTCAGAAAAGGGGCTTAATGGTCAATTTGTAGTGCACTTGTCCTTTAAAACATCCATTGTCTGATGACCAAAGTAGCTGCTTACAGGAGGGTCAATGACATTTTTGGAGTAGCAGATGACAGGAGGGTGCAACCAAAGCTAATGACACTATTGCCTTGATTAAATTGACTTTTTGTTCTTACTTGAATCAGGGTTCCCACTCTAATTCAGATTTTAAAAAATCCATGATTTTCCATGACTTTCCAGGCCCAAAAAACTGAATTTCCATGACCACTTACGTCATTATTTATTATTTTTTTTAAGTGTGAAAACTGAAAATGATCTTTACCCCTAGAGCTGACGCCAAGCCACCGCCAGACTTCAGTGGGCTCATTGCATTCTAGAATGTTGCATATTACAGCACGAAACCAAAATATCTCTGGCAAACCGTTGTAGTATAACCAGCAAGGAACAATGTTATACATGTAACAAAAAAGTTTTTGCTTTTACACAACTGTTAAGAAAATTCCATGATATTCCATGACTGTGCATGAAACATAGCAAAATTCCATGACTGGAAAAACTTTTATGAATTTCCATGATATTCCAGAAATTCCATGACCCGTGGGAACCCTGTTGAATATCTAAGATGCACATTAATTGCTTGTGATTTATGTACCAATAAGTAATTAATCTATGGGCATTAGCTGACATCTGCTACTTAAAAATCATCATTGAACCAGAAGCATTTGCTTTGCACGGCGGGCCTTGCAAAAGCACGTTGCAACAGTAGCCTGGTTTTGACAGTTTCATCAGCGCTATGGTCTTAAAGAACGCGCTGTGCAAACACGAATAATGCACCGCCTACACGCACCACATCCTGCATGGGCAGCCAGACATAGGTGGAATCCAAAATGGTGGTTCCCTTGGTGCATGGCATGCATCTATCTGTTCTCTATATTGCACTACAAATGAGCTTATTAATTGCAGATTCCATAATAGCAGCCACTAGCCACGTGGTAGCTGTTGTGTTATTTTACTTGTGAAAAACCTCATCATTCGCACTGTATCAAAGCCAACAGGAGTGATGGTGTTCAGTTCAGATGTCAATGCCATGATACACATGGACATACAAACAGAAACACAGACAGCATAATACAGCATATTAAAAGCTATAAAAATGAATAACACATTGTAGAATTGGTAATAACCTCATAAAACCCTTTTGAATTGAACATGTGTGACCGATATATACCCAACCAAGTTGAGTAGAGTTATACAGATGCAAGCACTAACATGCTGACACTCAGCATCACATTATGCCAAAGCCTTGCTTAGTGTGAAACGACCACACTCAAACACTCATTTACACATGCATGTGGGTGTGCGCGCGGACACACACACACACAGACACACAGACACACAGACACACAGACACACAGACACACAGACACACACTCCAAAGACAACAAGAGAGATATGGAAGGAACAGAGATCACAAGTTACAAGAACAGAACCAAGAGATATGAGCCTGGAAAGATCGCCCTTTCTTCCTAAGCAACGATTCCAAAACAGTGTGACGCGGACAGCCTATCAAAAGACAGTATTGTGGCCTTGCTTGGTGTGTATGTGTGTAGTTTGTTTGAAAGAAAGCTTGAAGGAGGAGAGGAGAGGGGGAAGGGAGAGGAAGAGGAAGAGGCGATCTGCTCACCCTTCGCCAGAGGGCGCCCGTCGCCGTGGTGACCTCAGGCACTGCCACAAGACATGCATCATCTTTGGAGTCCACCTTGCTCCATGTAGAAGAAAACCCTACCAGCCAATCACTCGTTATCCAACACCCCCCTAACTCACTCCCCCCTCTCTCTCTTTCTTTCCCTCAGCCGTCTAGTGCCCTTTCCACATCTGGCTCCTCCAGTGCCCTAACCAGAGCTCCACCCACACCTTTCCTCTCTGTTCTCCAGAATAGAGAAGTGAGAAGAGAAAAGCAACTAACCGCTCTCTTGCTTTCTGTCCTCACCTGCAGGACAGTGAAGGGCAGGGCGAGCCCAGGCCAAATGTAGAGAACTGGAGCTGAGCGTTGAGAAGAGGCCGTCTGCTCTTTCTCAGAGTGAGAAGGGCTCTGAGAGCCAAAGGCATTGTGTAAATTAGTGCTCATTCTCCTACTTCCTCTCTCTGTCTCTCTCCATTTCTCTCTCTCTCTCTCTCCCTCATTCGTTCCCTGGCTATTTCCTTCCTTTCTTTCTTCCTGTGGACAGCCTTGAGCTACAGGCTACTGCTCGTATGGAGACTACAACCACTGGGGATTAGATCACTTTACACACAACGCTTCCGCCCATCTGTACATCACGTACGCACGTCCACATGCAAATCCATGAACACACACACTGATTTGAACAGCCACACTCAATCTGACAATCAGTACTGATGCACACAAACACCATGATGACATAAAGGTCCTATTGTTGAAAGTGTTTTTTTGTTGCTGGTTTTTGAAAATTATGTCATGGGTCCACTTGGCTAGTCATGCACACTAGCCATACTAGAACAGCAACAGGGATAGCAAACTGCCTTCAAATGTATCAAATGCTGAAAATGACAGTTAGCTAACATTTAGTTTTTGAATATTTAATCAGCTGACACTAAAAGCCGTTTGCTTGTCCACCTTATGGCGTCTGTTGCATTAACCTCTTAAGCTTCGGGGCTATTTTTGAGTGTTTTTAAAGTTTTGCACAACGTCTATTTAGATGCTTCCTGTGTCTACATACTTTGACCCATCATGAAGTGGCTGGTACCATTTGAAAGTAGAGACTCTGTAGAATCTTCAGGAAGTGACAGGAAGATTTTGTGATGTACTGCCAAGGACTTACAGGGGTTAGAACATCTTTTTTCTGAAATGCGTTCATGAAGACCCCCTAGAAATTACTACATTTCAGCAGTATAGCTGATACATTTGGCATTGGAAACATATTTAAGACTTCATCACAGGTCTACTGAAGCTGTTTGTCAAAGGAGAACTTGCTACATCTATATATGACCTTTACCAAGACAATTATGTGTGGATATACACATGCGTTTTACCAAGTGTCTTTTTGTATTTTTTTTAGTTAGTCAAAATGCACCCCCCATATAAGGTCTTACTGTACAAGAACCTTTTGAGCTAGAAGCCTTATCATAGTCACATATGAAAGCATACTCCTGGAGGTGTTATACAGTAATCAGCCATGGTTGGATATGCCTTTTGGGTAGTATTACAGAGATGTTGCTGTACAGTACTGTACGGTACTGTACACTATGTACAGTAAAAACATGGTAAGAAAGGGGTATTGTTGAGCAGATTTGAGATTCCTTTGTCCCTGGGTATAATACAGAAGAGCTATATGACTCATTTGAAAACTTGGACTCTGGGCTATCACTCAGTCTTTGAATGGAGTTTCTAGCTCTTGCTTTGAGGGAGCTGCAGTCATTCAAAGCAAATGAGCCAATACGAAGCTGTGTAAAACAGGACCTGCCTACTTCTCTTCTAAGGCTTGTCTTTCAGGGTAGGAATGTCAGAGAGCCACCCCAGTGCTGCCCATGTAATCAGCAGAGTCTGGGGATCATGTGGAATATCATTGATCATGTGAAAAATATGGAAGTGTGGACAAAAACAGCACAATTCCTGAGGGGAAAAAACATGATCATTTTTTTCACAATAAAGTGGTTTTGTTTGACTGGAGTTGTACAACTTTTGGTTGAAATAAAGTAAAAAAAAGACTACACTCTCATAAACCTTGGATTGTAACAGACATTTTGAGACCATGCTGATAAGGATATGTTGTGAACATCAAGTATCAAGTGAACCTGACGAAGCGCAATGCGAAACGCGTTGTTCACCTAAATAAAAACAGCAAAAACTAAGTCCACCAGTGTGCGGTGATCCTTCTTTTTCTACTATGGATTACTGATAACTGCACTTCACCAGCACCTGGAACCTGGCTGTGCATAGGAGTTCCAGATCAAGGATATGTTCATGTTTGGATGTCCACTCATCCTAGGAAGTTAGGGAGACATCAGGCGAGGGGTGCTTGAGGGGGTCAAATTTGATATATAATGTTCCTGGGTTTATTACACCACCTGGATTTTAAACAATTGCGGAATGAAGATCAAGTTCAAGTTCAAAGTCATTGAACCCGGTACCGACCACCCCGAACTTTAAGAGGTTAAATCAGCTCATGCCTTGTCCAAGTTAGGGCTGCTCGATTATGAGAAAAATCAATATCACGATTATTTCAGTCAATATTGATATCACGATATTTTAAACAATATTTCTTTTAAAGACAAATAATTGTGCTCAACAATTCACAATCTTCCCTCCCTTCAGCAGTGTGAATGGAGGACCATAGAGAAACACACAGTGGTGTTCTGCATGAATGTCGGGTAGCAAGCCTGCTCTGTGTTCGCAATGGTTCAATTGGACAGGAATGTATTGCGTTTAGTGTAACCTACCTTTTTGCAGTATATAGACAAATGACAAAAATATTGTTTCAATTCGATATTGTTTGACAGCAATATTGATATCAGGATATAAATTCGATATATTGCACAGCCCTAGTCCAAGTCTTTGAAGAAATATGAATAGCCAGTCCTGTCAAACATCTAAAAAAGTGGGAGTTGATCACTGGGATACACCAAGGCCAAGCAGTAGTGAGAGGCATGCTTCTATCTCAGTTCCTCACAGATGGGTCACTGTATAACTTTCTTTGTTGGATTTTGAACCTAATGATGCCATACTACAGGCGATTCAAAATAAATATTAATTTATAAAAATAAAAATAAAAGTTCCACTCATACTTTTAAACATTGAACTCACAAGGCTGAGTCTCAAACAGCCTATAACAGTTGATTTATGAAAATAAGCCATGAAAAGAACGCAGGAAATTAGACCTTGATAGGTAACGCACAAAGCAGTCAAATGACAAATACACATTCAAAGACCTTACTATTGAATAACACGAGTTGAGTAGGACACATCTGAATATACCACAACCCAACACGGCCAGCGAACAATGAAGATGGGACAAAAACTAAGCACCAATCCACCAAGCAGTCTTCAATATAACATTTTCAAGGTCTACAAGGTCATCAGTAGTGTAGAGACAGATCTTGCAAACCAGACTCAAAAACTGCAATCCCCATTTGTTTGTGTGTTTGTTTTGAATGTCGTATCCTGTTCACAACCGAGGTATGTAAACATGCAAGAATATTCAGTATGTGTGTGACAGTCTGCGTGGTGTGCGTAAGAGAGAGAGAGAGTGTGAGAGAGAGAGTGTGAGAGAAAGTGTGAGAGAGAGTGTGAGAGTGTGTGTGTGTGTGTGTGTGTGTGTGTGTGTGTGTGTGTGTGTGTGTGTGTGTGTGTGTGTGTGTGTGTGTGTGTGTGTGTGTGTGTGTGTGTGTGTGTGTGTGTGTGTGTGTGTGTGTGTGTGTGTGTGTGTGAATGTGTGTGGGCAGTGACAGCACGCGGGGCACCTGTCTCACCTCTGAAGGTCGACTATCTCGTTGCTGAGGGAGTCCAGCTCCTTGATGGCAGAGAAGTCTGCAGCCAGGCACGCTGGCGTGGGGGTCTGGATGAGCCCAGAGGGGGAACAGGGGGGCACAGAGCAAGGGCAAGAGGAGGAGTGGAGGACGATAGGATATATGGGGGTAGAAAGCAGATGAATGCAGGATTTAACATTCATCCAGTGCAGTTTCTGTATCCATAATAATAATAATAAACGCTTGCACTACAGTAACAGGACACAAATCGAACTTTTGTGAAGGCACAGACATACACATACACATACACACACACGCACACTATCTTTATGGAGAAAAGGGGATACATCCCCAACTCTAGCACAGGTGATTCACAATGGGCTGTTTACACGTCACAAAACACATCACTACTTTACTTACCCTCATATGAAAGTTAAGTACATTTTAAAGGCACTGATGCAAATTATGCTCATTGAGAGAAAGGCAGAAAAATGCTTACATGGGCCATGCAAAGACTGAGGCAGACCAGAGAGGAAAGACAGGGAAGAGCAGTGAGGAGAGACCAAAACGTGTTATGTGGAACAATAAACAAGGGAAATAACACATGCAAAAAAGCATTGTGACGGGAAAAAAAAAAAAGATTTTCAAGATGAAGGAGAGGATAGTTTCAGGTGCGGGGAAAGAGAGAGAGGAGAAGTGAAGGATGGGAGTAAGAGAAAAGGGAGAAGGGACGGTGGAGGGGGAGAGGGTAGAGTGAGCTCCCATCTTATGTACAATAAAGCAGTCATGTGAAGGAACGCAAAGAGACAACAGACAGTGAAACAGAGAGAGAGACAGGAGAGCTAGAAAACAAGAAGCCCACATGGAAAAAAACACACCAGAGAAGAGGGGACAAGGGCAGACCAGCTGTTAGTGAAAGGGCGAGCACAACATCAGGTCAAGCACAGATGGTCTCACGAAGCTGACTCATAACATCCTTACAATTTGACTGCACAAAAACAAACCCATTCAACAATGCATGCTTATACATGATGGGCTTGCACATCATAACTGTACTAAGCAAGTACTCAAACATGCTGCCTAAAATCAGCATTGAAACAAGGTGATAGGACGTTTTTTTGGACGGCAAACTGTGTTATAATACGTTTTGTGTCAACATCATATTTATTTGACTGATTCTGATTCCCTTGTTAAAAAAGATCTATTTAAAAAGGTTTTACGTACACTACTTCCTGTATTTGCCTGACAGCACTGTATAATAGTTCCATAGCTCATCTCTGTTCTTTGCACTGTAGTAGGGGCGATAGGTCTTTGTAACGGTGTGGTGCATGTGATGCGGTATGGTAGTGGTGCTGATGCAGGGGCGGCCGCGGATGATTACCTGCGTGTTGCGGTCAGAGGGGGGGATCATCTCAGGCGTGAGGGTCTGTGGAGGCTCGGCGCCCTTGCTGAGCTTCTGGTTGATGAAGTGCAGCGCCAGGGCAAACTGCTCTCTGGTCAGCTTACCGATGTCCCCGATGTCACACAGCTCCCTGCACCATGACAAGGCATGCATGCAGACAGGCAGACGGACACCCACACACACTTCAAATTAGACTCAATGTCTAATGTATTTGTGGATCATACTACATTTATACATACTTTTTTGCTGATGTTTTCTTCTAATAATCTTGATGATTGACATTTTTATGTTTGTTTAATAATACTTTTTTTTATTTCTTGCTCATCTCTTCACCCTTATCTTCCTATGTGATGCCTTCTTTTCTATCTTAGCCATGCTCTTGTGCTTTTACCTGTATGTTTTATTTTATTTATTTATTATTTTGTAAAGCACATTGAACGGCACTTGTGTATGAAGTGCCCTACACAAATAAGATTGCCTTGCCTTTGCCTCGTCTTGCCTGGCCTAGGCCTATATCCTCCAGTAGTTTGCTGTACATATTTGCTGAAAATCAAAGTCAAAACAATTAGTGGCATGTTAATGCCCAAGCCTATTATCCAGTAAATCCAGTATCTCGTTAAAAAAAGGTAACTCACTCACACCTGACTCAATAAGTCACATCAGCAATGACATTTGCAATGAAAATCTCCTATTGACTACATGCAAAACAGTAGCAGCAGCACTTAAAAGTGTACAGGTCTTGGGCCAAGTCATCCAGTCCTACCATATGCGTGCCAGCGTTGCGGAGGGCAGTCCCGTCCGGAGGAAGATGTCCCTGACTTCAGGCCCTGACACCAGGCCGTCCTGGTCACTGTCTGTCTTGCTGAACAGCTCGTCATACTTGGCCTTTTCTGACAGGGGCACAACCCACTGTGGACACCACCACCACAAAAACACATTGGTAAAGCATGATCAGACGTATAGAGTATGATTTAGAACAGTGAATGACCAAGAGCGTGTTCCATTCTCCACACTGTGCACTGTGATACAGTGCACTTTCCACCCTCAACGTAACGGCTAAATTTGAGGGTGAAGTGCAGGTCCAATTCACGTTCTGTCTGATACACTTCACGGAAATGACGGTTGTCGCGTGTCATCAGAGTTTACCAACCGCCAATATACAATTCATCACGGAAGACACTGTTCCTTATGTTGACAATTTTTTTTAAAGTTACCCCTTTCTCTTATACACATGGCTATTGTCTTTGGAATCAAAATTATGCTGTCATCACAGAGATTCGGCAGTTTGACCGATCTGACACTCAACCAGAGAGGAAACTACGTAACAAGCATGGCAGCCATTGAGTGCGAAAAGTGTACACAACTCCACACTTCAAAAAACAGACGGTTTGAGGGCGTTATCCGGGTAGTTTACAGTACACTTCACCGCCGCGATTAGAAATGGAACCGCCCTGCGTAACCAAACACAGTGCGGGAAGGGCGGAAAGTACGAACATTGGAACAGGCTCCAAGTACCCATGGAAAACACATTTCATTATGGCATTTACAGAGCGAGGAGGAGTTAACAATATATTGTTACCTCCGCCAAGGAGGTAATGTTTTCGGTCGCGTTGGTTTGTTTGTCTGTCTGTCTGTCTGTCTGTTTGTCAGCACCTTAACTCAAAAACTAATCACCATTTTTGGACGAAAAACGTTGTGGGTTTATTGATAATGACCCAAGGAACAAGTGATTAAGTTCTGGTGGTGATCCGGATCTGGATCACGAACCGGAACCAGGACTTTTTTAAAGATTCTGTCAGCAGGATAACTCAAAAACTAATCAACTGATTTAGACGAAACTTTGTGGAGCTGTTAGTAATGACCCAAGGAACAAGTGATTCAATTCTGGTGGTGATCCGGATCACGAACCGGAACCAGAACCAGGATTCTTCACTATCTAGATGCCCCCTAGTGACCAGAAATTGAATTGCGGGAACAGCACAAAAACAAGGCAGAAAGACTATGTATCAAGCAGCTTCTTTGGCGGAGGTCTGCACTCTCTGAGTGCTTCTAGTTATACAATATATTTCAACAATGCAAACAGACATTGACAATGGCAGATCAGACAGATTATGATTACAGAACTCAACACTAAATGCCCATGTGTCCATGCACACCCAAGACATTTCATTACAGTATCTAGACAGCAATGTAGTGAAAGTAATTAAAGAATAAATTGCTTTATAATATTGCTATAGAAAAACATATTTCATTAGCGTTTTCTGTTGTACCATTATCAACACTACTCTAGAACAAACCTGTGGTGCCGTTATCGTGGTAGCAGGAGGTGGAGGTGGCAACGTCTTGGGGGCAGCCTGGGGGGCGGGCGGCTCTTTGAGGGTGGGCGGCGAGGGCAGGAGGGGCACGACCGGGGGGGAGGTAGAGGACTTCCTCCTCTTGGACGGGGGCACCAGCGCAGGGGGCAAAGACATGGGCACCGGCACCTTCTCCAGAGCTCTGTAGACCAGGTACATGGCCTTTGGACGACACACACACACACACACACACACACAAATTATGCATGTGCACACACGTGTGACACAGACCGTTACTATTCAACCATACACAAAACTCATTAATATACAGTATTATGTAGTACAGAATTACATTAGCAAAAATCGTGTGTTAAGTGTAGCCCTTTGCATGTGCATATTCTCTGTATAATAGACCAATTTTAATCCCTGGACCAATCTACCATCTGAAATTGAGCCTTTTAACCTTCAGCTGAGCACTTGGCTTTTATACTGAAAGCAACAAATCAATCTATGTTCTAACGGCTCAAGACAGCCTTTGCTCGAGTCATCACATACAAGTTTATTTATACAAACAAAACCCAGGAGACAACAGCATCAGCACAGAAGCTGTTAGGCTGGGGAGAAAGACAATATGGACTCCCGGGGTGCATTTCTTAAAACCATAGTTGCTAACTACATTAGCTACTTTGTTGTTTCCAATGGCTACCAACTACGCTTTCGAGAAATGCACCCCAGGAGTCTGGCTGTTTAAACACGGACGGCATATAAATACATTCAGGTGGGAGGAGGAAGGCAGGCAAGGCCATCACAGCTTTGTCTGGAAGTTCCTTTCTTGGTAGTTAAGCCCTGTTGCTTTGCCACAGCCCGTCTGTTTACCGTCACGATGCGCCCATCATCATAAATAAATGCCACCGCGCTGAATTATTCAAGGTGACAGGGGGCGCACAACTCTTGCCTTAACATCTGAGTCATTAGGAGGTATTAAGTTTTCATGGATGGATGCAACTAACTTACCACTGCAAACTCCTCTCTGTCGAGCATGCCATCTTTGCCTATGTCGCTTAACTCCCACACCTGCCGCGTGCACCAGAGAGAGAGAGAGAGAGAGAGAGAGAGAGAGAGAGAGAGAGAGAGAGAGAGAGAGAGAGAGAGAGAGAGAGAGAGAGAGAGAGAGAGAGAGAGAGAGAGAATACCAGCAATAGGGAGCCACAGGGATGGAAGGGGGGAGGGTGGGAGAGTGGAGGAGAAAGAGAGAAGTTAAACACATGGAGTGCGTTCCAATATGCGACCTTGCGTCTTCCACTTGTGCTTGTGGTATCGTACCAGGAAGTAATATGTCATGATGACATCACTGACAACAGCATTATATTTCAATATCTCGCAAAAGCTCAATTGTTAAGTCATTTTCTCATTCGCAAACTGGATGGTGAATGAAGAATAGTCCCCCAAAAATTGTTTTGGCTAGGCTGACAGCGGGGAAACTTTGTTTACTCCACGGAGGTGGGGCCAGAAGGCGGGACGAGGCCACAAGCACAAGTGGAGGACGTAAGGTAGGATATTGGATGCACACATGGTAGTTGTTGATAAGTGATGCCGATGGCCTTTTGACAGCCACATTACATTACAGATGTTCTCCGGTGATGCGCAGGCTGACAACACTCCCACCCAGTGGCCTGTACAGGCACATACACTACACTACACTACACTGCATAGCCACACACCCAAACACACATAGGCACATACACTACATACCCACACACATAGGCACATACACTACACACACACACACACAAACACACACACACACACTATTTCAGTCTGTCTGGCTCACTACTAGACAGAGCTTTTAGTTTAGTTTAGTTTATTAGGATCCCCATTAGCTGGGCGCAAACCCAGCTATTCTTCCTGGGGTCCAACAATAAAATCACACACAGTTAAAAGTTCTACACAAATCTGTACATTCATTTAAGCACCATACATTGAAAATAAAGACAGAAATAAAAACAAAAAACATTTAAAGTGGACATGAAACACTAGATAAAGTTGTCCTCATTAGAAATATTGAGTCTTAGTCTATCCATTCGAGTTGCCTTAATAGTGTCAGTGACACTGGTTAAAAATATAATAAGTTTGAGAAAGATACATTTAAGCAACTGTGTAGCGCCATGATGTTCCACGGCAGAACGTTACATCACTGGGTGTGTTGCCTTGGAAATTCTACAGTAGCAAGCATCGGAGACGGACACAACGACATTTAGAGATTTGACTATTATGGAGAACGGTAATAAGCAGAGGACAAAGGGAGGGCATTATTGCATTGCACCTGGCTGCAAAAAAACATTTTACCGTTTAAAGGCGAGTATAAGAGCAAGGCAGTTCATTCCCATCACCTGCCCTTGAAGCGCAAAACGGTCCTCCACCGTTTGTTGGCCGCGCTAAAGTGGAAAAACCCTCCTGTCAACAACTAACTATGCCGGTCTGCAGTGCAGTGACCATTTTTTGGATGAAGATTATAGGCTACAAGAGGAAAAGATATTTGATCCATCAGGGCGTCTAGTGACTAGGTCCACAAACAGGCTTAAATTGGACGCAACCCCCTCTGTGATCAATTTTTACAACGTATGGCAAAGTATGGTAACGTAACTTTGGCCCTGCCAAAATTGCGCTGCGCCTGAAAAGACGACAACGGCGCACTCATCTAGTAGAACAACTTCAGGCAGCCTACGATAGTATGAAAGACAGACTAAATGCTAAATTAATCACCAAGGGTAATAAAAACATTGTGCAATTCCATGTTAGATTTGTACACTTGCATCTTTCCAGCTATCGCCCACCACAGTTGTTAACAGGTTTTTATTTACTTGGGGTGGGTTAAGATTAAATGTCGGGCGATCGCTACCTCCATCTATTACACCATGCCCGCTAGTGGGCGTGTCAGGATACATTAAACTTCCAACCTTTCTTTAAAATTTTAGGCCACAGGCTTGGGTGCAGTTATTTAATAGTTGTTTGGCTTTCAGTGGTATAGTACCATAGCCTTTCTACCTATATAAACCCTCTCTGATAGTACCCAACCCAACAAATCCATAATATGTAGCCTATATTTAGTAGACTTAATGTCTTGTTGCATTACACCAAATGGCAAACCCAACAATTTTTAACCAGTCATTTACCCTCTATATTCATCATCATTAGAAGATAGCTTATTTCCCATTCAAGTATCAAATCTAACATATAAAGATAAGTATAACTACAACTTCACAAAGGAAGAATGAAACATTTAGATTATTTTACTACTGAATAAAACACACACTCCTAAAATAGATCTACACATTACACAGTATATCACCTTAGTATAAAATCAACACAAGCAAACAAATGCCTTTGAACTGCAAAACATATTCTTTATTTCTGTAGGTCAGGCATACATCCATTAATTTTGAGGTAGACGGTGAAAGTACTACTGAGTGTGACATTCTGCAAGAACATCAATTAGGCCTACCTAAAACCGTGAGTGTAGGCACACAGACTGATGAAGTGCATCAGTACAGTAAAGGCACAATGACAGGCAACATTGACAGTTGGATTAACCATGACCATCCTTACAGCAAGCCAGTGCGGGACTTAACACCCTTGCCAGCACCAAAGCCTGCCGCCTGCTCAAGTGACACAGAGTGGGATAACTTAGATGAGGGTAGTGCAATGGAAGAGGAGGAGTCAGACGAGGATTTTGAAATGAGAGAAGACCACCTAGAAAGCAGTGAGGAGAGTGACAGTGAGGAGAGTGACAGTGAGGTAAAAAATGTATGGACCACCCATAATGAGTCTCTGCTGGCTGCTGCAGGGGATGAACCACTCCTGCTGTGTGGTGATTGTAGATATGACAGCCCTGGACACAATACCACATTCGGAACTTACTCCCTCCTTGACACCAACTCAGGCCTGGTGCTGGCACAGGAGACTGTGGAGGTGACGGAAGTAAAAAAAAAAAAAAATTAAAAAAAAGCTATTGGTTGGAGGTAGAGGGCATGGAGAGGTGCCTATCACAGCTGAAGGAGCATGGTGTGTCAGTGTCCGTGTTGGCTACAGACTTGCTCCACATCACAAATGTTCACGAGTGGACCTGTGGAGAAACGATGACAAACTGTGAACATGCACCTTACACAGCTGAGGAAGAAGAAAGAATGCATCCCTGGTTACAGCCTGACTCAGCTGCTTTGAAGTCCTCCAGAAGGTGGTTCTGGACAAGGTCCTCCTGAAGAGACTGGAGAAAACAATTCAAACACAAGTTCTCAAAGGGAGCACAACACTACATCACCACTCCCAGGAAAGTGAACAAGGACTATAGTTTTAGGAAGGACATTGTGTCAGGTGTAGTCAAGAGGTGCAGATCTGTTTCCATCCAAGCAGCAGAGCAACAGTCAGACCCCGACCCAGTGGTCACACTGGCACAGCACAAAGGTGTTGTAAAGCCTGAGAAGGCCTTTTCAATACGAAGGCATCTCAGCCGATTTGCACCAGGAGCTCCTAAATAAAAACAAAATCACACACAGGATCGATAAACAATCACAATACAAAACAAATGATACTTACATGGTTTCATTAATGTAATGTGGGCTAATATAATAATTCTGTCACATTCCAAATGTTAAGTGCAAAAGAATGTGGTTCAAATTGAAGTGTTGTACATATAATATAGTTATTATTTGATTTAAAAAGAGTATTCAAATCCATGATATTGTGGCGATGGGTATAGGTGCCGTATGGTGGTTACAACGCAGGCTGGTATTGGCATCCTGTTTCTCCTCCCCAGGTGTCCTCTTGCCCAGAGAGTGAACTGCCTGTATGCCATTAACCTGTACAGACTGGAGAGAAAAAGTTGAATCAGACATCTTAGGTTTGATGTGGTGTTAAAAGTTTAATGCAGGGTTCACATGTTAGACCTATATAATAATAATAATAATAATAATAATAATAATAATAATAATAATAATAATAATAATAATAATAATAATAGCAATAACAACAATAAGGCTTAGTCCCTTTTCTTCACTCCATTCTACATAATGGTCTACATTTAATCATGCCATTTACAGTTTGACTGGTACACTGACATTAACCCAACCCAATAAGTTCTTGGTCATAGCCTAGGGCAGGTGGTGCAAGGAATGATCACCCAAAATGTAGAACTGTGTTTAACAGCTGTTTGAGAACAAGCGGCCACAATCACCATGGACATAATAATAACCCTCCAAGGCAATATTGTGTACTAGGCCTACTTTTCACCATGCGCAATTCGGGGATGTGTTCTCTGGATATATTTAGGCTATAACTTATCCAATGGGGAAATGCGCAGTGAAACGCAGGGCTATTTATGGCTGAGTTGCAAGCTAGAAGTCGTTTTGTTGCTGTTTTTCGAACAGCAAGGGGAAATAGTTGAAAGATGGAATTTTGATACCGGTGTAAAAGACTAACTTGGGCGGTAACAACAACAATGTCACTTTTAATCTGGGGCGTATTCATTCAGACCAAAATTGATAGACTTCGTTTTGACCATTCGCTGTGTTTATATCATCTGGAGTGTCCTACGGGGGACCCAGATAGTCTGTTACACCGGTCAAGTTTGCTACAAATGGTCGACTTTCGCTCAGGCTAAATACTATCCCTCGCTCAGTACAAAATCACTTTCACGGACAGTTCAAGCAGTTGGATACAAGCAACGACAACGCCGAGTTACTATTTAACGTCAGTCTCAGTTAGCAGTGTGCTAACTAGAGACTAGCACAAATGCAACGTCTAAAATTGCAACACAGGACACATATGGCACACACACGGACTGTTAGCCGTCCGTAGTCAATACTTATAATGAAAGCATTTATAACCAATGCAATCTAAACACGCGCCATATGATGTAATAACAGATACTTTTCCGTGTGTAGGCCTATGTTAAATGAAGCAAGCGTAGCTATTTACCTGCTGTTGATGGGCAGCTTCAGTGGCTCCCCTCGTACCTCTCGTAGTGACAGCATCGCCACTTCCAATACGTCGTTTTCAAGGCAGAAGATGCTGAACATCTGAGACATGGTGATACACGCCTCACCCTCGATCAAATGGTCCAAATCAGTCTCAAGGCAACACCTTGACTCCCACGACGTGCACATGGGCTGGCAATGATTACACACGCACCAGTCAATGTTGCCCACCCTGCTCACACCTCCCGAAACCGATTCGCATAGCCCTAGTCCTGCTTCCATATGCCCAGTAGTGGCAATGCTACGCAGTTCCTTCACTATTGGCTCGAAAGCATAAGCCATTGGTGAAAAGGCCGTGGGATTCGCTAAATCTCTCCACTTCATCCTCCATAGTTTAGCTAAGTTTTTAGCAGGCTACGGGTGAGCAGCAGCAGAGCACAGTATCCCAGAGTAACCGAACCAACCAACACAGAGATACCGGAAGAATTTTGCAACACACCCGGTGATGTCATAAACAAGATGGCGGCGAATATTAATAATGGCCTGCATAACTAATGTATCCGAAATGTCTTTTTTTTGAATGATCTGCGATTATATTGCCATAATTTTCATCTCTAAATAAATTAAAACTATACTTAACTTATATAAAACGCTATAAATGTAATGTTTCATGTCCATTTAATATAAACATAAACATAAATTACTACAATAATGGTTTAAGCCCTTGTGACAAACATCTCTGCACTAACCTAGTTTATATATGTTAGGCTCAGATGTTTTTTCACCTGTTTTTTAAAAAACACTTTACTATTCAATATAGTTAATTTGGTTGGCAAATTGTTCCATGCTTTAATTGATCTATATTCAACAGTGCGTAGAAATGCATTCGTATTGCTCTTTGGGATGCTCAGTCTCCCTGCTGCTGCATGCCTTGTGTTATATGTATGAATATCTCAACTTTTACAGAGGAGATCTAAATCTAAATCTAATCTAGCGATTTAATGGCATTTTGTTGTGTAAAACTGCCCAAGTTGATGTTAGTAAAGAGACGTGAAGCTTTTCCTCCACTCTCAACCACTGTAAAACTGAATGCATGTAAGTGATATTTGTTGTGTAGGAACATTTAAGAACAAGACGTGCTGCCTTGTTTTGGACTCGCTGAAGTTTAGCAAGGTGATCTTTGTTGGCATTTGACCACACAATAGTACAGTACTCCATCTGTGCTAAAACCAAAGAGCATACAATCCTTTTCCTTAGTTCTTGAGTGAGAAACTGGCCACCATGCCTGAGTAGTGCCAAGCCACTACTCATTTTCTTAACCATGTGGTCAATCTGTTTAGACCAGGACAGTCTGCTATCTATGATGACTCCAAGTAGCTTTACTTCCTTTACCTGTTCAATTTGTTCTTTGTTAATGCACAGATTAAGTGCTGGGTCAAGACTCAATGAGCGACTAGAGCCAAAAACAATACTTTTGGTTTTAGATATATTGAGAACGAGTTTGTTTTGTTTTACCCATCTTTCTATTGCTCCTAGCACCTTGTTCAAAACTCGTGTCAGTTCAGCTGATGTTTTTGCAGATGTATAAATAGAAGTATCATCTGCATACATTACAACTTTTGCATTTTGTATCGCTGAAGGTAAATCATTTGTGAAAATAGAATACAACAAAGGTCCCAAACAGCTGCCTTGCGGCACCCCACAGTCTACATTCACACTGCTTGAGAAACTACCATTAAAATATACCTTTTGGGATCTATTTGTCAGATAGCTATTTAACCAATTTAGTGCTGACTGTTTAAAACCATATCTCTCAAACTTTTGAAGTAACAGTCCATGATCAATGACATCAAATGCTGCAGTAAAATCTAGAAGGACAGCACCACAGATTTTTTTGTTATCGATTTCTTGCAGCCAGTCATCTGTCATTTGGGTTAATGCTGTACATGTTGAAAATCCTTTTCTGTAGGCATGTTGAAATTCTGTTAATAAATTATTCTCAGAAAAATAATGCTGAATTTGATTAACAACTATTTTCTCAAATATTTTACTAAGTGCTGGAAGCAAACATATTGGTCTGCTATTTGGTGGTGTACAAGTTTTCTTTTTATCTTTAGGTAGTGGTATAATTTTTGCTTCCTTCCAGGCTTGGGGAAAAATGCAACTCTTTAAGCTAACATTAAATATGTGGCAAATGGGCTGGGAGATGTAACTCACTGCCATTTTCAGAAACTTACCAAACTTACCAAACTTAGCAAGTATCCCATGTCACAGAATGTCTATGCTAAGACTGTACTACTGCACATCTCTCAAATCAATGAAACTGGAAGTCCTGGGTTCCCCGTCTTCCCTTCTCCTGGTGCAGTTGAACTACAGGTTTTCCAAGACCAGAGTGCGGTAGCTCAATGAGCCAAAACGCCATAGCATTATGCCGGCGACCTGGGTTCGATTCTAACCCTCTCCTTTGCCAACCCCTGTCTGGGAGTCTGGTGGCATTTACAAATGTGTGCTTTTTAATCGTGTCTGATTTCAAACGTTTTGCCGGTTTGCTTACCCGTCCTAGGACGTCCACGGGCAGCTTGGAGTTGAGCAGGACAGGCTTGACCTTATCGCCCGACAGCATGCCCCCCACGGGCGAGAGGCTCTCGAAGATGGCATCGAATTTCACCTTCTCCTCCGCCTAGTAACGCACAACACACACACACACACACACACATTCAGATGTATGCATGACGAGAATGGCTCTAGATAGTGCAAGAATAACAAAGAAAGTGACACTTCCCTACAAATAGTGAAAGTGTTAAAATGCATCGCTTCCCCCTACACTTAACAGGTGGCTGCACTAAATGTGGTCATTACATTACATTAAATTGCATATGGCAGGCACTTCATAACCGAAGCGACTTACAATCGGGGACATGATCATAATCATAAATTGAACAGCTACCCTACACCCTACAAATCAACAGATTAGTAAATGAAGTAAATTTGCTTCCACTAGTGGACTGGACCTGCGCGCGCGCACGCACGCACGCACGCACGCACGCACGCACGCACGCACACGCACGCACGACAATACAACATGCTGCACACAATGCTGTCTACAGTACTTGCTACTGTCACTGTTATTATTCTAATACTGTAATGTCTACATCCTTTTTTATATTTATCTTATCTTATCACTGTTACCTGTCTTGTCTTGCACTTTATGTCAGTCTGTAAAATGTCAGTCCTGTATATGTCTATGCCCTGGCATGGTATAGAGAGAAATTTCATTTCATTTTTCCTTGTATGACTTGTGCATATGAAGAAAGTGACAATAAAAGCTGATTTGACTTGAATGAAACATTTAAAATGTGACAGAAAAAAATAACAATTATTTGTCCCATAATCTCAACATGCCACTCCCTACTGATACACTCTTTGCCTCTTATAGGGCATGTTGAGAACATGATGCATGAACGCAACTAAACTGGTGAGCAATTGTTCAGGATGACCAACTCCAGATTCAGTCAGAGTGGGAACAGCACACACTTTGTGGGAAGATGTTTAATGAAGGTGACCAAAACAACACTTTCACATGTAACTTAAACTTGCATCCTATGAATGATAAAAAACACTACAGTTCTTGTGGAAGATGAAGCTGAACGGCAGGGAGAGCAACATACCTTGACTGCCCATGGGCCGTCGGCTGCCCCTCCTCCAGGCAGAAGGGGGCTACTAGTGTCATACTGAAGAGGAGATAGAGAGGAGGACGAGGGGGAAGAGGAGGAAGAGGGGGAAGAGGAGAGGACTTGGTTATGGGCCGTAAGGACATTGGTAGCCAGTGATTCCACTGTGAAATTGACTTCAGTTACATGACTGCCATATCAGCACATAGAGTGCGGACTGGAAGTCCGGATAAGCTGACTTGAAGATAAGACCACAATGGTTCCTCTATTGATGGCCCAGAGCAGAACAACGCCAGAATGGAAACGAAAGTAAAATAGAGATAGAGCAACAAATGAGAGAAAAAAAAGACAGAAGTAAAAAGAGGGAGACAAAACAATTCGAGAGAGAGAGAGAGAGAGAGAGAGAGAGAGAGAGAGAGAGAGAGAGAGAGAGAGAGAGAGAGAGAGAGAGAGAGAGAGAGAGAGAGAGACAGAGAGACAGAGAGACAGAGAGACAGAGAGACAGAGAGACAGAGAGACAGAGAGACTTACAAATTTCGGGGGAGGAACGGCTGCATTAAGACTCTTCAGTGCCACTTCGAGCCCATTCTGAGCACACGCCACTAATCGCAGTGCAACAAAAAATTGCTGCGAGTAAAGAGAAGAGAAAGCACCAGCATTAGCAAAGTACACAACCGGCAGGAACACACCCAGTGACCAGCACGAAATTGATTTCCTTTATTGATTCCAACTTCCTCATGCATATTACATGTAGAATGGACTGACTGAAGCAGCAGATAGACAAACCATTGTTTTACAGCAGCAGGGGCAGAATGGCATTTAGTTTTCACTTCTTACTAGATACAAAATGTGCCAATTGCAACCGCCTTACTACCTGTACTCTGTACACAGACAGTAAAAAAAAAAATAATGTAATGTAATGTAATCTGATCTGATCTGATCAGATCTGATGAGAAGAGCAAAGCACCTGTTTGTTAAGGCATCCTTTTCGTTCGGAATCTGACAGATCCCATATCTGAGGGGAAAAAATGTACACATTAACCAACCACACTGCAAACAAATTCAATGTTACAAAAACAATTTGGAGTGTCACAAAGAATTGTCATCTTCAGGTTATACACTGGTAACATGTCAAACGAACACGCATATTAGCACATTCATAATACAAACAACCTATAAATAGACGGAATTTAGTCTGCTTTAGTTAATTTTGTAAAACGCAGAGTGATGAGACGGGTGTTTCCATGAACTCCAAGACTCAGTAAGACTCAATGGGATCTGTCTAGTTTAACATGTAACCAGCTCCAAGTAAGTACAGACCTTCCCCAGGACCAGGTCTGCCAGGCCTGATGTCTTTAGGAAGAGGGCAGCATCTGCTGCTGGTACCCGCCCACTGCCTGACGGATCCACCTGGAGAGGGGTCACAGACAGATGCAGTCAGTCAGTCAACACACACACACACACACGCACGCACGCACGCACGCACGCACGCACGCACGCACGCACGCACGCACGCACGCACGCACGCACACGCACGCACACCAAAACTTGCATTCTGACAAATGTTGAGCTTAATACTGTCTTATGTTAGAGAATGTTTGGTTTAAGAAGAAAAAAAAAGATGAACAAGTGCGGAACAGATTCAGGAGTGGCCCCTACTGGAGAAGGGTGGGTGGGTGCTGTGTGCGCTGAATCAAACGTCAAGATAACGTTACAACTAGTACAGCTTTGGCAATATCACTCACCGGAATGACTGACCACAGACATCACTGTCTCAGTAAGGCTCACGTCACCCCACACCACCCCATTCCATCACCACCCCAGTCAACATCCTCTCCTCTCCTGCCCCGTCCTCAGTGGAAGCTGCTGGGCTGCTCATGACTAATTCATGCCAGTCTCTTCTTTCAAGCAATAGGGTACAGGATGTGGAGGGAGGCCCAGCTAAAAGTGGGGCCGGAGGCTAATAGGGTGTGTGTGTGTGTGTGTGTGTGTGTGTGTGTGTGTGTGTGTGTGTGTGTGTGTGTGTGTGTGTGTGTGTGTGTGTGTGTGTGTGTGTGTGTGTGTGTGTGTGTGTGTGTGTGGTGTCTACTGCTAGAGACAGTAATTTACATTAGGAGCAAGGCACGTCTCTATCACTCCATTTGAATGCTTTGGAGAGTGTGCCACAGGCTCCAGAGTCCACATCCCCTCACATCCACCCACTCTACTCTACTCTACTCTACTCTACTCTACTCTACTCTACTCTACTCTACTCTACTCTACTCTAGGAATAACAGGATGTGTTGACTCCGCTCTGGGAATAAGGGGGTCTGTCAGCATGTTGCACTTACCTGTCGATAGTATTTGTCATAGACAGGGTTTCCACTTGAAAGCTGTGAGGGAAGACAAGAGAGGGTGTGGGTTTAGTTCAGTTCAGTTTATCACCTTATTTGACAGGAGCCGTGTAGTGGTCAGCTCATGTACCCGAGTTGGCTATACAGACATTTTTACATCAAAAAGGTCCCTGGGCAGGCAGCTAAAAGACCATGTAAAAGTGCACCTGACTTTAAAAAGGTAAACTCTGCCAACTCTACTCCCCCTTCACACCTACAGTGTGGGAGGCCCATTTTATCCCCCTTTAATTATTTAACGATTCCAAGCAAATCTGCTGCACTGCTCATGAAAAAATAAACATGTGCTTGTTTAGTGCACCACAAGCATCAGGTGTGCAAACCAGGCTTGTACGAAATTCCGAATGGAAAGAATTTCAATTCAAAGTAATGCCATAATACGAACACTAGGTGGTGGTGTTCTATGTACTTTCAATGGGTGGTGTAGATTAAATTCAAAGAAATTCAAGGTAATGGCACCACCTAGTGTTCGTATTATGGCATTATTTTGAATTGAAATTCTTTCCATTCGGAATTTCGTACAAGCCTGGTGCAAACGCCGTCAGTGAGGGGCTTTGGACGCCACCTCTTGAAAGGGGAAAGGTGACAAGTTATCTTGGTGACATCATTTTTCTGTATTGTGCAAACACAGAACGGCCATTTGTATGTTACCTCACTGTGTGTGTGTGTGTGTGTGTGTGTGTGTGTGTGTGTGTGTGTGTGTGTGTGTGTGTGTGTGTGTGTGTGTGTGTGTAAAAAAACAGAGAACACTCCCATGACTGGCTAAGGGAGTGAAGTGGCTAGCTACACTGTGATGCAACAGTGTTGCCGTTATACACAAACAAACGTGACATGCTCAGGCCAGCTGACAAGATTTCAAGTTTTGGCCTGAACCAGTTGTTTCCGACACCTTTGTTTAATCAAAAGGACCAATCGAGACGAGAGTGCCTTCGCCTACGCTGGTTTTGGACTAGAGTGGGATTATATTGGGGAGAGAGCGCTTTGAAGGCTTCTGCATTCCTACAGACATGATACAGGATATCCTGTGGAGCCATCAGTCAGAGAGGATGAATACACACACAGACGCACACACGCACACACGCACACACGCACACACGCACACACGCACACACACACACACACACACACACACACACACACACACACACACACACACACACACACACACACACACACACACACACACACACACACACACACACACACACACACACACACACACACACACACACACACCGCAGGCAGAGCAACACACCCCATACCACCGCCTCTCAATAAATACACACATACAATGATAAAAACATAAATACATTCCGGCACACACACGCACACACTGCTTTGTCCATTCTTCCACATTCACCACATTTTCACCACAGTGAAAATATTGCGTGTTTGCAAAACTGACTTCCCACTGAGCCGGCAGCAGCAGTAGCAGCAGCAGCACTACCACTCTCCGCTCGCCAAAAGACAAATCTACAGCATCTGGTGTGATGATTCAGCAGAGCACAGCACAACACGACAGCCACTCCTTTCTTCCAGCTAGGCCTCTCCTTGACCCCCGCAAGTCTGAGTCTAACACACAACATCTGACCTGGCCTCCTCCTCGTCTGGGGCCTATACTACAAAGCTGGTTCAGGATAAGTAAAGGTTAAGTTTAGAGGTAAAATATCTGATAGAAGAGCCTGTAGTCCTCATTTTCTCCAGAAAAGTTATTGTATTAGGTGATTTACCTCTTAACTTAACCTTAACCTATCCTGAACCAGCTTTGTAGAATAGACCCCTTGTCTTTTCACATTCCCAATAAACTCTTATTATAACGCATAACAAAGCTGCCAAAAAACTGCATCGGATACTGGATCGTAAAACTGTACAAACTCCTCCCAGCCTGATGAATCAGAGAATTTTCCAGCCACACATTGGTTAATGCTCAGTCCAAAAAAGGGAAAAGTGTAGCCCCTGCTGTTGACTGCCAACTGTTTTGATTTCCAATAATAAAATGATAGCTTGTCAACCGGCAGCCATGCCTAATAGACAACATGAATAATCTTACACATAGTGGAATGCATGGAATAGAATAGGCTTAGATGATAAATAGTACTAGTAGTAGTAATCCTGAACAAGGTTTATTGGTCAAGAGCTTGATTACTGTTGGTCATGGTTGTCAATTGCCATTTTTGTTTATTCGTGACAGCTAGTCAAGCCTACAGAACCGTACACTAACACTGTGGAATGTGCAGAATAGTTTTTGGGGCTCAGACGTCTGGTGGTACAACCACAGCTAATGCCCATAATGCCCAATCAGTAATTGGTAATTGATGTACCGCAATGAACATGCTTCCTAGATAATCCACTAAGAACAACACACACACAAAAAAAAACGTTTAATCCATACAACAGTGATATTTAGGGCTTGCGCCACGCCTGACAGGTTAAAGGGAATTAGTTGCAACCCCATCAGCCAATCAGAAAAGAGGATTCAGTTGCGTAGGCACTAGGCAGAAAAAATATCACTGACCCACCAACAGATTAGGCCTATATGATAAGTTAAACAATAACTGCCACAATAAACAAGAACATTTGTCGGTGTTCCTTCATTTTCCATGAATTGCCCCAGCCCCCAGTTTCATATCAACTAAGGCAGGCAGGCAGGCTGCTGTGTCATCATGGGTTCCCTTCCCGGCTGTCTGATGAAGCAATACCTCCGGCTCACTTCTGCTTACTCCGAGTGGCTCCGGCTTGCCGGACGTTCACACTCCCAGCCCGGGCTATAGGCTCCCTGTTCCAGTCACAAAGCGATCGTGATTGAAACACCAGCACATTTCAGCCCCCACCACACCACACAAACCAACCTGGGCTCGCACCCCCACCCCCTTCTTCAAAGGCATTTCCTGTGACGACTGGACATCTACTTCGAGCCACATGTTCTTTTACAGGGAGGAAGCGTCATACAGCACTGCGGCTGTATCCTTTTTGCACATGATGCCACAGTACCTTACGACCGGGACATTCACTTTTTTTGCTCACTGGCCATGGTCCCGGTCACTGTCCTAAGTCACAGGCCATTAAGCCCATCTACTAGCCACAACTTTGATATAATAACCGAATATATGATACTCTGATACAGCACATCATAGACCTAGAGTAAGTTACCTGCTTACTTGGTAACACTGAAATTATTACGAGCCACAGCCAAGTTTACCCATCTTTTGTCTGGCTGTCAGGTGGCAATGTCAAGCCTGGACGCTGTCTAAACTAGTCTACTGTCAGACCACATACAGATCAGCCCTTCATCCATTGTCATTCTGTTGATGTTCTGGTGTTAACCCTGTTACATAGATTTTTGACAATTAAGTACACTTGACACTAAAAAGACAGACCACTTGCGAAATAGATTTTACTCAACATGCTCTGATAAGACTAACTTCTTCAGTCTATTCTTGCAACAATGTAGACAACAGCCTAAAATCCCAAAATTGGCAAGCAGATGAAGTTAAGCAATAGTATGAAATGATCTGTGACATCACTCTCAAACCAGACAGACGGATTGTTACTGGTGTGTAACAATCCATGTGGAACCACCATCAATTATACATCAAGTCATGTGTGGATCTGCCATGCCAAATGAGTTGCTTCTTTTTTTCGAGGAGGGCAACACCACCCCTCACTTTGCACACAATGAGTAGGCCTAGGCCATACACTCTCATACCAGACATGTAGTGGCTGCTCTCTGCAGTGTAAACCAAGAAAGTCATTCTAAGTGAGTAAATAACTAACTAAATTGCTGAGCTTGATTGATCCTACATTTGCATTCTGCGATCTCAAATAGATAAGTAGTTCCCTACATCTTCATAGCAGAATGTGAAAAGTAGTCTACAAAAATTGTATGCCTGACTATGGCCAATGTTATGTCACTAGGCAACTATTAGACAAGTTGCTGAGAGCTAAGGTGCAACTTAATGGCAGTGGTTTCACACCACAGGAGAAAGACTGGTGAGGCAGTGCATCCAAAACATAAAAAAGAAGAAAATTTACCATGAAAATGTAAACGAGATTTAACTTTTAACCTCATGGTCTCGCGCTGGTAAAGCATTCTCACGTAGGCATTCATTAATCCTGCAAGTGTCCAAATAATTGGCAAGTGAGTTACTAATTAGCTAACTCTTAAAGAGACTATTATGTCAGCTTTAAAGAAGCTTTCGTTTTAATGAGCTTTGCCGTCGCCCTTTTTCTTCGCCAACAGATTAGACAGCTATCCGGCTGGTGTCAGTAGTGTGTTTACCTTTCAATATGCCGTGCCCACGACATAAAGTTAGCCTTAGCAAGATAGCCAGTTCCACTTCACCATAATCAAGTTGGAATTTGCTCAACAACTTAAACGCATGACGTAATTTTAAGTGCATGAAGAACAATGGACAGTTTCATGTAAATGCAGAGAGAAAGGTGGCGACCTGGCGTTGGTCAAACACATACGTGATCAAAAGAGCAGTACAATTTAAAGAGCACAAGTATTACCAAAATGTCTAGGAAAGCAACGCAGCTAGCCAGCTAGCGTTTACTTAAGTTAGGTTAACGTACACTTCCTGCAGATTTTACCAAGGACACTCCACAGAGTTTTAGAAGTGTTGCAACCCATCAGTGATGGTGTAAATACATACAAACATTGCTCTCCGTCCCACACAAACTACCACTATGAGCTGATTGGCGAGGGTTAGCGAGATCATTACTTGTTAGTTTGTATTCAAGTCCCGTTTCACTAACGGGAGGCTAAGTTAATGGCTAGCCAATCCAGCTAACCTTAGGGACTCGATGGGCAGCTGGTTAGCTCAGAGTATGACAGTGCAACATGACCCATTCACAGGCTCAGAATTAGACAACAAATGCACTTTCCATTCCTCTGGTTCATCAAAGAAAAGTATTAACAGCTCTCACGGACAATAGTAAACAACAAATTTGAAACTATCCGACTCCAAATGGCCACTAAGCATGTTAGCTACGCCCTAACGCAGACCCCGGAGAGATTAGGCTGAAACTTTTGAAAGCCCAAGCCTGGAGACAACTTGCAAAACACCAATGAAAACAGTACAAACACAATCTGCGCTCGCTTTAAGTTGAGGGCTATATACTATCACTTATATGCGCTTATAATATGTTACAAAAAAGTTTATGTCCGGCTGAAATATAACATTTATATAAACACACACTCTTACCTGAGTCAGGGAGAGACTGGCAGCCATAATGTTTCTGTTCCCACTGTCCATCGACAGGCGATGGCAGTGTAGGGACGTTTTAAAACATGGAAATGGATTCATAACAGTGGAGTACATGGTTCCCCCATGTCGGTATTCTAGGAAAAGTAGACATTTGCGATGATAAACGTAAATGTATTTTAAATATTACAACAATAATGACCATTAATAAAAAGATGAGAAAATATTACCTCGTAGTGTGCAAAGAGGTTTAGAGAACCTCTTTGATTGTAAGGTACGTAAACCCTTTGAGGAGAATTATGTGGTCCTTGGAACCTTTAAAAATGTTTATTATGATGTCACAACGCTGCTCATATACATAGGCTACAATGTAGCGGTTTTTTTTTTTTACAATACTTTCTGTAGAATGCTCGAGTGAAATTCTAGAGATAAAATTCTAGAAGGACTAAAAATTCTACTTTTCAGTAGGCTAAGTAAATAAAGAATTACGTCAAATGTGTGATGTGTAGTCCATGCCAGGACAGCCCAATTAGATATGTCCTAAGATATGTGTCCAAATGAAATCTATAACGCAGATCTATGTGTTTGCACGCTTTCAGACTTAAAACGCCACTAACAATTTTCTCAGGACCATAGGCTCTGCTACTGCTCAGAGCCGTCTGCTCTTATAATGGCGCCATCTAGAGGTCAAAAGATGTACTCGACTTAAAAGGGGTATTGATTTGCCTCAGTCTGAGGCCCTCAGAGAGCTTACATTCAGTTCATCATATCAGGAACACTTTGCCTATATATAATAGGCTGTGTGTTGGCATGAGTAGGCCTATGGTATGAGTTATGGCTTAGTTCCTAAATATACTGTCTAGCATATCAACAGTATATTTAGGGGCTAGACTAGAGCAATAGCACTCTTAAGACATCTATTCTAATAGATCTAATAGTCTTATGTCTTCAAAGACTCAGTTGTGCCTAGGGTCAAATCCAGACAGGGTGAAATAGTCAGTATACTGATAAATGCTGAGACCGGCTTTGTGTCCAAATTAGAACTGCCCCAACCATAACATGATTTTAAAAGACATTAAAAACAGCTTTATTTTCATACTGTAATAAACAATTGCAAATGTTTTAATGTTTGGTTTGGTGGACCTACTTGTGTTTTTATATTTATTTCTTGCTGAACGTCAATAGAATTTGACCTTGTGTAGGCTATTTAATAGGCTACAGTTAGCCTACAGGAATGTGTGTGTGTGTGTGTGTGTGTGTGTGTGTGTGTGTGTGTGTGTGTGTGTGTGTGTGTGTGTGTGTGTGTGTGTGTGTGTGTGTGTGTGTGTGTGTGTGTGTGTGTGTGTGTGTGTGTGTGTTAATTTATCTATCAGTGTTTGCCTGTCATGGTCAGTGAAGTTTACTGAACTGCGTTCTCAGAACAAAATGCTCTGTAAAGCTCAGAGCAGTGAGAATATGTCATATGTCTGACCATTACTTTCGCAGTTGCATGTGGAGTGTGGAAGCTGTCTGTCTGTCTGTCTGTCTGTCTGTCTGTCTGTCTGTCTGTCTGTCTGTCTGTCTGTCTGTCTGTCTGTCTGTGTGTGTGTGTGTGTGTGTGTGTGTGTGTGTGTGTGTGTGTGTGTGTGTGTGTGTGTGTGTGTGTGTGTGTGTGTGTGTGTGTGTGTGTGTGTGTGTGTGTGCTTGTGTGCATGAATGTGTCTGTGTTTATATACACATGATAATGGCTTGTTAGCTCACACCACGTGAAGGCTGAGTGGATGAGGGATCCATAGGCCTTGCATCATGTCATGTCATGGGTGTGCACAGATAGAGACGAGGTGGTGCTAAAGCACCTGCTCATTTGCCCTACTGGACAAAAACTAACTGCCCTTTCCGAAAGTTCTTTGAGGTTTTTTTTGTCAATGTGGTCCATGTGCTGTGCTCCATGCTGACATGATCAACTACAAATGCTTCACGATCAAAAGCATGTGACAATAATGCACCGATATGATTTATGATGGGTTCTAAAATTTGTTTATAACCTGACTGCGCGAAACTAACTGCGCACAACTCAACCTCTGATTGTTGGAAACCGCTGTCGGTCAAAACATTAACTCAAGTGGTTGGCTGCCAGTGTCTTGCCCCTCCTCATAACATCGTGTTGATAAACACTCAGAACCCATATAGACTCTAAAACCTAATAGGGCGGTCAGAAGTTCCACATGCCCCCCAACCCCTGCAGCCATCACGTGCCCCCAAAATGTCTTTGCACGCCACTGTGCGTGTGTGTAGGCCTACTTGTCACTTTGTTTGGGAATATAGCCTATATAGGTCCTATGCCTATATATTTTGCATGTGTAGGCCTATACAAATCTATAGGGCCTAGTACTAGATAGGCTATTGCAGTCTCGGAGGGCCGGGTTAAACACATCACATTGTGCAAGACATTGTTTTCCAACTAGTTCCAAGTGAGAACTGACAGCCTATTAATTGTAGGTCTAACACATCTGAACGATTTTTGACATGTCTGAGTAGGCTTAAGCTTTAGGCCTACATTTTCTAGCACATTTAGTTAGGCTAGACTACTTCCAAGTTTCGTTGACTGTAGGCCTACAAAACTTAATATCTAGCATAAGACACAATAGCCCAAAGACAGCTGGTGAAAATGATCCCTACCCAACAAATAAATCGAACCCATCATTTGAGGTTTGGAAACTCCGCCGTTTCTGACAAGCGCGCTCGCCTTTCTTCATTCGTGCGCCCTTGGCTGATTAATCACACAGGCCACTTGCCAATTAAACCAATTAACCAATGACGCCGTGCATCCTATAAACGAGTTAAACGTTTGTGCCGGGTGGGTAGTTTTGCGGAGAAGCGTGTTGGATTAGCCTAGAACTACTTCGATATCACACAATATTAGCAGTCAACTATGAGTGATGATGCAAATAAGCGAAAAGGAAAGACCCCCGGGAAATCAACAAAAAGAAAGACCAAAAGAAGAGAGACCTACGGCGTTTACATCTATAAGGTGTTGAAGCAGGTATGTGAAAAGTTTCGCCTCAAATAAAATCGTTCAGGCAAATTCAGTCTGCCGTCTAATAGCATAGGCCATTTGTTTCATCTCATACAGGTCCATCCGGACACAGGCATCTCGAGCAGAGCCATGAGCATCATGAACTCCTTTGTGAACGACGTCTTCGAGAGAATCGCAATAGAGGCGTCTCGACTGGCACAGTACAACAAGCGCTCGACCATCACCAGCAGAGAAGTGCAGACAGCTGTTCGTCTTCTGCTGCCTGGAGAACTGGCTAAGCATGCTGTGTCCGAGGGTACCAAGGCAGTCACCAAATACACCAGTTCTAAATGATTACTAAAGTGGCCAACAGGATGGATGCACATCATTTGGGCAGTAATCTTCACATTTAACAAAAAAAGAAAGAAAGAAAGAAGGTTTTCATTTGTGTGTCTAAGTGAAAATAAATGCACTTGATGAAACTTCCACCTCCATGGCTTAATTGAGAAAGGTATTTGTAGCCATACAAGGACAACACTTATCCAAAAATTGGTGAACTGATGGCGAGGTGTTGCTATGGCCTCATGGCCTACTAATTGTAATGTGGAGGGAAATGTGAAGTGACTGGAAATGCATGGATGGCAAGGCTAGGATGGTCACATAGCCTCATTAGTACTTAAATGGCTGGTTTGTGAAGGCCAAAATGTCCCACTGCCCTGTAGGCACAACTTTTGAGGGATTTTCTGAAATTTAACATCCGGATCACAGATAATCAGAATCTGGGGTCTTGATTACTTGGCCAGGCCAAAGGTGTATAAAATAAAGCACATGGGCATGCATACTGTTTTTACAAACATTTGTAAAGGAATGGGTCACTCATGAGCTCGGTCATAGTCAGAACTGTCATAATGTCCCCTGTGCAGAAAATGCAGTCATGACGTTTCCTCACTCCTATTTATTCCACATTCAACTGCAGCTTTATTATAAGAAAGTGGAGGAGTTTTCGGGAGAAACAGCAACTCAGCCACGAAGCGGTACGTGTGGATGAGGAATTATGGTGGGGTTGTTTTTCAGGAGTTGGCCTTGGTCTCATAGATCTAGTGAAGGGATCTTTGAATAGCCCACTTCAGGATTCCAAAACATTTTGGACAATTCCATGCTCCCAAACTTGTGGGTACAGTTTGCCGCAGGCCCCTTCTTCTTCCAACATGACTATTCACCGGTACACAAAGCAAGGTCCACAAATACACGGATTACAGAGTCTGATATGAATTAATTTGACTCTGGCCTGCATAAAATCCTAATCTGAACCCAAGAGAACACGTTTGGAATGAATTAGAGCGGAGACTGACATCAAGGGCATCTCGACCAACATCAGTGTGTGACCTCACCAATGCGCTTTTGGAAGAATGGTCAAAAAACCTATGAACACACTCTTCAACCTTGTGGATAGCCTTCCAAGATGAGTTGAAGCTGTAATAGCTGCAAAAGGTTGACTGATATCATATTGAGCCCTATGGGTTAGGAATGGAATGGCAATTTCTACTACTAAGTTAATATGTGAGACAAGTCAGGTGAGCAAATACTTGGTGTACTTCACTGATACTTGCAAATACATTGTACAGTACAAAGTGTCCCTATACACTGCACCTGCTAGATGAAGATGATGGTGTTTTCTAGAAGTTGGAGGACTATTGTATGGGTTTCACTGTACAGCAACAATGAAGTTGCTATACTCTGAAAACATTTCAAAATGTTTTAGTGGTTAGTTTGTGAACTCTATACTTGCACATAGCCCACAAATATCTGTTGGTCATGACCTGCTTTAGAACTTCAACAGACTGACCAACGGACAACAGCCTTGGGAGGAAACATCCGAGGCTGGAAAGTGTTTGTGTTGTTACTGGAACAAAGACAGCAGGGATGAAGCTCTTCAGATTGAAAACATTTGAGGAGATCATCTACCTAAATTCATAAAACCAGAGATTTTGTGGATAACCGAGGTCACTACATCCAGTTTTTATCTATTTGGAATCAATGTGTGTAATGAAGGGATGGATTTTGACTGTGTCCAAAGCACGGATGCATATAATATATACAGTCTCTCAGCCAAAGTTCTAGATTTTGGTTTAATTTGATCAAATTAATTGGAATGTAATTTGATTGGACTCCGGTCAACCCATTCCCAGCATTACTGTCTTAGAGCAGCTCTAGATGTGAGTACACCATCTTGTGGTCAGAAACTGGACTAAATTAATCCGGTGCTAACTGGTGTGTGCATACAGTAGACATGCAGTACATGTGTATGGTTCTGTACTTTGTCTACTACTTCTAATAACTTTTAATAACCATTGACAGGAAAATAAAACAGACTGCATAAGCTTATGTTCGTTTATTATTTTTTTCAATTTATATCAAAATAAGTAAATTGAAACATATTTACAATAAATGAAAAACCAGCTAAACCCACAAGTATTAAAAAACTGTACAATTTTTTTAGTTTGGAAACTGAAACTAAAAACCCAGAGAAAATCTACAACGCAGGACACTATTTTGGTCTGTGGTTAAAAACAAACAAACAAAAAACTTGCTGGGCACGTCAATACAGTCAGACATACAACAAAAGACATACAAAATACTTTTGGACAAATGATTTTGTGAACATGAAATGTTCACAAAAATGCATTCAGCAATGGTTTTACAAGTGACAAGTACTGTATAAAGGCAGCAGACTGCATCAGTCTAAGACCATAATGCCATGAGCCGATTAACACTTTGATAGGTGCAGATATCTGAAATGTGTACAATCAAAAGCCAGCAAAGTTGCTAGCATTAAAGAAAACACAAACGACCTTTGAAAACAAAAATAGTAACACGTTAGTGTCATACTTTACAGAAGCAAAATAACCCATAATATTTGGGGGGAAATACAGTGGTTTTGACTACGGCAGACAACGGAAATGAAGGGTGACATGCAGTTTGGTTTACCTACACAAATCAATCCAAGACTAGCCCTAAGCAAAAACAAAATATGGCGTATTTCGTAAGTGCTCTGTCTCAACAAAAAAAGGCCACGTAATAAACTGTCCTATCACAAAGCACCTTCTACCTTTTGCTTTTGTGTTTAAAAAAGGGCCTCCAAACAGTATGACCAGATTTGAGAAGCAAAATAAAACAATACATGAAACATTACAAAGATATAATGAAGAGAAAACTGGAAAATAAGTGCACTTTATTTGCAAATATCTTTTTTTACACATTGTAGAGGCTTGAGGATTATGCTAACGCTCTGCAAAAGGAAATATGGGAGGGTGGGAGAGCAACTGCCCCTCTTCGAAAGGGGGGTGAGACTCATCAAAGTGGAAATGCTAGGGAGACATATGGAAATGTTTACTTAGGTGCAAAAGACTAAAACATATATATCTTTCTATCCCACAAGCATTCATGTGTGCAAGTTTTCCAGTGTGCTATTGTGCGGGCATGTACACATATTGTGCCATGTTCATGTAAAAAGTAGTAAAATCTTTCGATTCGCCTCTTGGACCACTCTGTGTATACATGTGTATGTGTATGTGTATGCTTGAGAGGGAGACAATGTGAATGAATGCACATACAATATGTGTGTGTGTGCATGTGTGTATGTACTGTATGTGTGCAGTGTAATGGTTGTGTATCCCGAGCGTGCGATGCGCAGCTCACTACTCGCCCTCCTCCTTGATGCGCTGCTGCTTGTTGCGTCGGGAGTCCAGGTCGAAGGAGAAGTCGGTCCAGTCGTCGCGGGGCGGGAAGGAGATGGTCTGGCGCAGCGTGAAGCGCACGGCGTCGATCACGCGCTCGCCGCGCGCCTCGGTGGGGCCCACGCTGACGCTGGAGGCCCCGGTGGAGGTGCGCAGGATGTGCGGCGGCGGCGAGAACTCCATGTTCTGCCGGTGCTCCATGATCCCCTTCCAGATGATGTGCTGGAAATCTACCGGGATCTTCAGCCTGGACAGGTCCTGTGGAGAGGAGAGGAGAGGAGAGGAGAGGAGAGGAGAGGAGAGGAGAGGAGAGGAGAGGAGAGACAGATGTGGGAAGGTAAAAATGGGGGTTAGATCAGTACAGGAGATGAGTGGAAACATTATCAGAAGAAATAAAACAGGTTCTAGTATGGAGGGAGTGTAGCAAAATCTGTTCTTTCTTTTGGCACATTGTTTAGCTGCTTTCTGCACCACAACACAGCTAGGGCCATTGTTATTAATTATGTTTCATTCAGATATAATCATGGAGTCACTAGACTTTTCAAGTGTATTAAGTAAATACAAATGAAACCATATAATGTATCATGGTATAATACTGATATGATGACATGGTATGGTATGGTGTGACGTGCAAGAAAGTATTTAACAATAACAATTCCATGAGCATTTTCCACTGTGTTACACAATGACCGCTTCGTCTGTCCTGAGACATAACTCGTGTAATTTCATATTCTAAATAGACTGGGCAGTTGTAGGAACAACCATTGACCATTCAACATGATCACTGACCAATGTACCATGGACTATAAAACCTGTGCCATCCAAAGGAACGGCATATTACGAGAAGAACAGCAACCAGCAACACATAGTTGGCAGGGGGGTGTTTACAGGGCAGGGGGGGCTCCTCACCTCGAGGTTGTAGTTCTCAATCTGGTAGATGTTGGTCAAGCCTTGAGCTGTAAAGTAGTCCAAGCAGGCTGAGCACCCCAGCCGCAAAAGAAAGCTGCAATGGTCAATGTGAAGGACGACGTCAACAACTTTACTAAATGCAGTAAATGCAGATACGATCTCATCAGGACTGCTTTACATACAGTACAGAACTTCGATAAAACTGCTAACACTTTAGCTAACACTTTAGATCACTTTACTAGCTAAGGTGGTATGCAGTGTAAAATTTACAGTAAAGTACAGTATATCGCATAAACAAATTTAATTCAGATTTTTCATTTTTGAAACGCATACCACTTCCAAAACAACAACACATGCACAGATAAGCGCTGACAGCACACGTTAAAACACAGATGATTGGAGGACAGTAAGCAAAAGTGAAAGGGAAAAGTAGTGGTAATAAGTGATGAGGAGGTGAAACAAGGGCAGGAAACTTGAGATGAAACTTCAGAAAGAGTTACAGGAGTTTGAGTAGGGGGCTAGAGGGAAAGGAAAGCATAGTGAAGTAGAGCTGACGAAAGGCCACAGGAGATGATGAGGGTACAGCATTAGAATGATCCACCGAACAAAGTTATAGAGATAGCACAAGAGGCACAGTGTGAAAAGGGAAAAATAGGTGAAAAGCATGAAAAGACGAGTGAAGATTCAAGACAACAATGATTTCAGGAAGTGCAGCCCCAATAGAAGAAGGCTGAAGATGAGAGAGGATATAGGAGACCAAGAGTGAGGAACCTGAAGGGGGTAGAGGAAAGGACACGATAAAATGAACTCAGGAGAAGAAAGGAACAGTGGAGAGAAGAAGAGGAGAGAAGAGAAGAGGAGAAAAAGAGAAAAAGGGAAGAACTGTGAAGAACAGTAAAGAAAGGTGAAAAGAACAGAAGAAAATACAAGACGAAAAGTCGAGAAGAGAAGAAAAAATGTGAAAAAATGAAAAATTGAAGAAAAGTGTAGAAAAGTGAAGAGAATAAGAGAAGAGAATAAGAGAAGAGATGAGACGACACGTCACCAGACAGAATGGAGGAGGAAAGAAGAGAAGTGTACGAGAAGAGAAGAGTAGAGCAAGGTGTGGTGGGCGTACCTGGAGATGCTGCTGTCCATGGGGTAGGGGGGCGGAGGGGTGCAGTGGGAGGTGGGCACCATGGGCAGCTGTGACTGCAGGCTGTGGGTGGGGCTCAGGGTACTCATGTCTGTGTTCATGCCCGGCAGGTGGGCCGTCATCATGGGAGTCACTGAGGAGGTGACAAGGGGAGAGGAGGTGGGATGAGATGAGGAGGTGACAAGGGGAGAGGAGGTGGGATGAGATGAGGAGGTGACAAGGGGAGAGGAGGTGGGATGAGATGAGGAGGTGACAAGGGGAGAGGAGGTGGGATGAGATGAGGAGGTGACAAGGGGAGAGGAGGTGGGATGAGATGAGGAGGTGACAAGGGGAGAGGAGGTGGGATGAGATGAGGAGGTGACAAGGGGAGAGGAGGTGGGATGAGATGAGGAGGTGACAAGGGGAGAGGAGGTGGGATGAGATGAGGAGGTGACAAGGGGAGAGGAGGTGGGATGAGATGAGGAGGTGACAAGGGGAGAGGAGGTGGGATGAGATGAGGAGGTGACAAGGGGAGAGGAGGTGGGATGAGATGAGGAGGTGACAAGGGGAGAGGAGGTGGGATGAGATGAGGAGGTGACAAGGGGAGAGGAGATGGGATGAGATGAGGAGGTGACAAGGGGAGAGGAGATGGGATGAGATGAGGAGGTGACAAGGGGAGAGGAGATGGGATGAGATGAGGAGGTGACAAGGGGAGAGGAGATGGGATGAGATGAGGAGGTGACAAGGGGAGAGGAGATGGGATGAGATGAGAGGAGGATTCAGTTGAAGTCACTACACACACCAGCCACCACTCTCATGTAACAGGGTTTCCCACAGGGGTTGGACTACTTGACTGACAGGAGGAAAAGTGTACTAGAGTAGAGTCCTCTTGAAATACACATGCATGCGCTCTCTCTCTGTGTCTGTCTCACACACACACACACACTAACATACAAGCAGGCTCGCATGCGCACAAACACACATACGCATGTGCGTACGTGCGCGCGCACACACACACACACACACACACACAAACAACAGACACACACACACACACACACACACACACACACACACACACACACACACACACACACACACACACACACACACACACACACACACACACACACACACACACACACACACACACACACACACACACACACACACACACACACACCCAGGAGCTGTGTCCTGAGTGAGGGGAGATTTGTTCTCAGCGGATCACATTCAACCATGAGTAGGAGAACAGGAAGACACTTGTCAAGGACATGGAGGGAGGGTGTGTGTGTGTGTGTGTGTGTGTGTGTGTGTGGGGGGGGGTATAGGCCAGAGACAGAGACGAGAGAACAGAGGAGAGAAGAGAAAGGAGAGAAGAGGACTCCAGGCCACACGTGCCCCATCATGAAGAGGGTTCTCCTCCTTTATCATCCTATACGTCTCTCAAAACACACATACACACACGTATAAACACACACACACACATACCCTGTCTCAGGATAAGAAACCCCCGTGGGGTTGAAAAGAGAACAAATGTGTGCACATGTGCATACACACACGCAGGCACGCAGGCACGCAGGCACGCAGGCACGCGCGCACACACACACACACACACACACACACACACACACACACACACACACACACACACACACACACACACACACACACACACACACACACACACACACACACACACACACAAGCACGCACACACACACACACACGCACACACACACATACGCAGGCACACACACACAAACACATTGATTATCCATTATAATATGTCTTGAATTAATGTCTGTCTTTCAAGCTCTCTCTCCCAATGGTATATATGGTATGCCCACTTACTGTCGGTAAGGCCGGCCATGCTGGATGGCGTGAGAGAGTTGCGCTGCTGGGGGTTGATGAGCTGGCTGACTGAGGGCAGCTTGTTGACTTTGCCGTGAGGCGGGGAGCTGGAGCCGAAGCTGGGCTGGGAGGGCATGGCGCTCCTGGGGCAGAGAGGAGTAGGAGTAGGAGGAGGATACGGGCTGTAAGTCTGACTGGCCAACAAATCCCATCTTAAACAACAGAGGAGGAGAAGGCCCAGCAGGTTAGTAGGAGCCCTGCCCCAGCAACAGCATACAGTACAGTACAGTACAGGGCAGAATACAGTGCAGTACAGTACAGAATACAGTACAGTACAGTACAGGGCAGAATACAGTGCAGTACAGTGCAGAACACAGTACAGTGGAGAATACAGAACTCAGACAGAGCAGCAAGGGATGACAGGCAGGCAGGCAAGCAGACCGACAAATGTGGGTACATCACAGAGTCCATATTTTTGCCATATTATATTGGTGATTTCACAGATTGGGTTATTTACCAGGCTGGAGTTGTGTCAATGAGAATAATAGGATTTGGTAAATGGCTGGAGCAAATATGCATCATGGATTTGTGTCCCTCTGAAACTCTGTGACGACCCACCTCTGTCAGTATGCCTGAGATGGGATGCTTGGAGCATCTCACATTGCTCAAACATCTGCTAAAACATTTGTTCAGTGTGCATCATCAATATTTCAGCAATATTTTAGTCTGGCCAATAAATGACAACCTGTCTGCCTCCTAACTTCTTGAAACATATTTAGCATTGTTTTGCCTTGGCTTTCATCATGTCTGCAGTCTTATGCTTGAACACAATTTGGTGTAATGTTATACACTTCAGTGATTAGGAAAAGACAGAAAAAAGTGAAAGCGACAGTACACTGAAAGTTCAATAGAGAGGTCAGAAACCTGAGAGTATGATGAAACTAAACTGTGAGGCAGTACTGATTTAGATTAAATGCATTCCATTCTGTATTTACAGCCAAAACTTAATGTACTGTTTCAGAAGAAGATGTAGATACTTTATGACATGCACAAAAAAGACTATCAGTATTTTATCACAATAGCATGATAATTCTTGGACTGTATCTATGCAATTCGTTGCATTATTTAAAAAGGTAGAAACAAAGAAAGATGTAAGAATAAAAGGTAGTAGCAGGAAGGAACATTTATTGAGTATACACAAAAGTGCAAGAGCCTTAATGTCACAAAATCATTTAAAATGACAAATAAAACTACAAAACAACAACAAAAAACATCCATTGACATCCACTCATATGCCTTTCAAACAAAACGATATGATTTAATTTCCTTTAAGAAAATACATAAAAGAGAGAAAGGATAAAACAGTCAAATCAATCTTAGTGACAAACAAACGGAAAAGAAACTGCCCTGCAGTGATAGAGTATATGATGACCAGCATAATAATCTTATCCATAAAGTTTTTTTTCTCTAAAATCCCAAACCAACCCAACCAAACCCACTTGAGTCCAGCTCCAACATTGAGACAGAGGGCAAAAAGCGCAATAGAAAGCCATAGAAGATTTCATTTCCCTTTCAAAAAAAGTAACTAGAGTAACTACAACACAAGTCCCACAGACAACAAAAACAATAATGCTTGGTTCCCGACCAACTTCCACCTCATAGGGTCCCATTCAATCTAGTAACTCTGGTCCACTCCTTTTGCTCTCATCCATTTTTTGGGGTGGCTTTTCCCCATTCAACATCCCGATTGCAAATGTGAAAATGACCTTTGAATTGTGCTTTTGAGAGACATTGAATAAAACATCCTTGAGGCCACAAACAAAAGGAAAGGACGGGAGATATTAGATTGAGCTAGACCCCCAGACTCAGCAGGAAAGGGAAGTGGTCAGTACTGAGGCTGTTCTGACTGTGTGCAACGTAGTTTTTTGTGCAATACCAGCAGGTATTATATTCATTTTGTAAACTACACACCAGAAACTACAGGAAATAGAGAAAATCCAGCATTCTATGAGATTTATATTATGACAACTGCATGTGTGAAACCAGACATGGGTTAATCAAATAATAATGACACTCAACAGCTACATATACAAAATCTTTTTTTAAAAATCTGCCATGCAAAGAGTCGTGTCTTTTTCAACTTCTGGAGTACGAAAAAAACCCTGCATTAAGAACATTCATTCTTTAGGTGTGGAGGTGCAACGGTACTTGTGTATGTCTGTGTGAATGTATGTGCGAGATGCTACAAAAGAAGATGTTGTGAACTTGATTGCTAGAGGAACACTAGCGTGATCTACAAAAGTATAGAAGACTGTGGTGACACATACTCTCCCAGGGCACCTGAAGTTGTCCACAGGAGTTGCGTAGATGTATGAATGAGGGGCTACGAGAGGGAGCTAATGTGATAATGGTGAATATGATGCTAATGTAGTCAGCATAGAACGAGGAAGGAGGAGAAGGCCTGACAAGAGACGTGAGGAGGCAAGATGGAGACCAACGCAGAAGGAGGAGCAGGAGCAGCTGAAGAGGAGGTGGAACAGGAGGAAGAAAGAGCAGCCAGCAGCAGTGGAGGTGAAGGAGGAGGAGGAAGGATGGATGGAAGAGGAGGAGGAGGCTGAGGTGGAGCCGAAGAGGAGGAGCAGGAAGAAGAGAAGGAGGAGGCCAGTGCGGTCAGAGGAGCAGGAATGTGAGAGCCTCATGGAGCCTCAGGAGCTGCAGCGTCTCTTCTGCTCACACGCTGCCGGGTCCAGCAGCTCAGAGCGCAGACGGGCCCTCAGAAGACTACAGAGTCACCAGAGAGAGAGAGAGAGAGAGAGAGAGAGAGAGAGAGAGAGAGAGAGAGAGAGAGAGAAAGAGAGAGAGAGAAAGAAACATAGAGAGAGACGTACACATAGGAAAATGCAAACAAAAGGAGAAAAGGAAAAAGAAGAGGAAACTTATAGATGGATATCAAAGGTAAACAACTCAAGAGAAGGGGAGAATTTGGGCACTGATACAAAAGACAGCAATTGGAAACCCAATACTGTATACAGGCATGCCAAGAGAGAACTAAAATACACACCGGCCAGACAGTGATTAAGAAGTGACGACAACCAAGGGTGGGAACACGAATATTTTCAAAACAGGAACCCTAGCACATCTAGTGAGATCAAATGATCAGATATATAAGATGACTACAAGGCTGTGTAATTTAAATCTTGAGTGTGTTGGTACAAATTCAGGTACTTAAGGAGATAGACAACCACTTTGTAGACAACTTTGTAGACAAGCAACTATTTTCTACTGTAGGTGCAAATTGATTCTTGCCAATTCCAAAATCCATATCTCACATTATCATGCATGTTTGTAAATCTGTATAACTAAAGGGATTGTGGTAAAAGCAGCAAGTGACAAAGCAAAGCCATTGACAGAAATGAGTGAAAAATAGAGTACGGTATGTGTTTACTGATGTACGCACAGTTGTAGCAGTTAGTTGCCAAGTGTGCAGAATGTGTCCACAAGGTGGTGCTGCTGCATAAGTGTAAAAAGTAAGAGTGCAACTACCGGTACTTGGGGGAGAGAGAGAAGGGGAAAAAAGACCAGAGACGTGATCATCTATAACAGCAAGTGGTTTTATTAAGCAATGTGGGAAGGACAGGCTGTGGATGTTAGCAGAGGGAAACAACAGCAGAAAAAGAAGAAACGGTAGAGCCATCTGGCATGCACAAGGAAAAGGTGAACACAGAGAATGAAAAGATCTACTCAAGATGTCGGCCTGTTCAGTAAAACATACATGAAACTCATCCAAAATATAATAAGACCGAACATCATTTTACTAACACTTTAAAAATTAAAACTGAACACAAATCTCTGGTAGACAGGTTAGAGATGAAATTAGCTCTTTTGTGTTTGATGAGTACTGCCTAGGTCCTAGTGGGTTTGAATCCCATGAGAAAAAAGCAGGCCTAGTGTCCTTAAATGTACCCGTAAGAGTGGTAATGGCTATCTGGAACTGCCCCTCACCTAGTCATTTGCACAAACTCTTATTCGAGCCACGCTATAAACTCCCCCTCAACCTGGCTCTTCTTTGGCTGTGTGTGAAACCACTAGAAGAAATGAGAGCTTTAGCAGAAAAGGGCTGGGGTGCTTCTGGGACTGAAACCACTCACACACACACACTGGCTCAGCAGCAGGCTTCTGTCAGTGGCCTTAATGAGAAACGGCAATATAAAAGCAGTAATTATCACAGGGCGTTTAAACACACAGTTCAAAGCTGTAATTTACATATCCCTCACTCGAGCGTTTCTTTCTGCCTCCTTTACTACAACTCCCCTCGCCCCTCTCCTCCTTTTCTTGTCTCTCCCTCCCTCCTTCTGTTCTTTTCTGCCTTTTCTCAATCGCTAGGCTGGGCTACAGAAGGGCTGAGCTCCAGAGTCTATGGAGGTGGATATCCTTACCCAAGCCCAGAAGGAGCTGCAGCTCAAGGCAGGCGAGGGCTCCACCTGTCTGGAGGCTAAAGGGGCTTTAAGTGGTGGGAAAGGCTGGCCAGTAGCCCATGGGCAGGAGGGGGGAAAGACAGTCAGTCATACAGACAGACCGCCAGAATAGTGGTGGTGGTGGAGGTGGTGATGGTGTGGGGGATGGAGGGCTGGGTAGGCCGGCAGGCTCCTCCAGCCTCCCAAGTCTGCTTTGTTCTTAAGGCAAAGTGCACCCTTTCGTCATGGCACAGATTAAAAAGCGTGATGCAAACCCCAGTCACGGTTGAGTCAGTGCTTAGTAACTGTTTGCAAAAGCAAAGCTGAGACTCGAGTGGTCTCAGGGAATCACACACACACACACACACACACACACACACACACACACACACACACACACACACACACACACACACACACACACACACACACACACACACACACACACACACACACACACACACACACACACACACACACACACACACACACACACACACGGGTTTGAGTGCTGGGCTCAGATACACACTCCTATGCCAGGATATCTTCATGACACGTCATGCTGGTTTTTCTTCAAACTCATGCAATTTTACAGTCTATGCCATTCAAAGCCAAACAAATACATATTTTTCAGTAACTCCTGAATGTTCAAAGTGGCAGGTACACTCCTACACACACAGGCATAGAGACACAAACTCATGCAGTGACACCTCCACATATACAGTACTGATGTGCATGCATACAGTATATACACACATACACTCTCTCACACACACAAGTATGCACGCGCGTGCACACACACACACACACACACACACACACACACACACACACACACACACACACACACACACACACACACACACACACACACACACACACACACACACACACACAAACACTCACACACACACACACACAAACACACACAAAAGCAGATCTCTGGGAGGTCTCTGGGAGTCCGTTTGGAGCTATTCGCCCTTTTTCTGTGCATTCGTTTGCATACCTTCGCCTTTCAAATGTCAATGCAGAAACGCCAGTATCCCTAATAAGGTCATGTCCATTACGCAAAATGGCAAGCAGTCAGGCAACAGGAAAAAACACTGCAGCAACATGGTAAAAGCCAAGGCAAAACACAGGGGAAAACTGCATTCAAGGGTTAACAACCTGAGTGATGCATCAATTGTATGAGTGCAATGTCAGTACTGTTATGCAATCACGAAAGGGACACATTTTATTTTCAACACTTTTTTTCTTTGTTATCAGTGTCTGACTTTTAGTTTTTTGTTGTCCCTATTTCCAAAAGGGACACATTGTCAGTGTTTGACATTGTGACTTTTTTGTCCCTATTTCCACCCTCTTGTTCTTGCATCCTTCTTTCTATTTTTCTTTCACTCTCTGTTTTTTTTCTGTAGAGTGTGTAATGTACTCACTGTTTCTGCAGGAGGCTCTGCTGCTGCTGCCTGTATGACTCTATAGTGTGCTGAGGCAGGAACTGCATGAGCTCCAGGGACTCTTTGATTTTCACCAAAATCTCATAGATTTCACGGCCTTTAATCTGTAAGAGGGGGAAGAGAGAGAGAGAGAGAGTCAGAGGGGAGTGTGAGAGGGAGCGTGTGACTCATGGTCTCCTTGAAAAGCCACTTCTTTTCTTTGTTTCATGTGTGTTTCATCAAAGAAGGCAGCTCTCTGCGGGAGGTGTGTTGGAATTCACTTCATATGTTGACTCCAAGGGTCCAACTTTTCATAATAAGATAGACATGGGGATCATGGATCATCAATTTAAAAAAATGATTACCGGTAATGTATTTTTTATTTCAATGTATTTTAACAATATTTCAGCTATGCAGTTTAATTTTGATCCAGTGGAGACTGAATGTTGTGTGCTAAAGATGAACCATGAACAAATGACACTGATGGGTTTTGAGACAGACACTCACAGGCAAATATAAAACCTCATCATCAGTAGATCTTGTTCTTTTCTTGATGGAGGACACTGGCATGCCGTGGCTCCCCTGGCGGTAGTTGGCTGTGGGACAAACGGAAACAGAGACAGAGAGAAGCATATTATGTCAAAATGCCATTGTGCTTGCACTGTCTGTGTGTGACAGTAAGACAAAATCCACCAATGTTTGTGCTCTGTATCTGAGAGTAAGGAACCATCTACAAGCAAGACAGATAGAAGAAAGACTCGAGACAAGCAAAGAGTTAGGTGCACTCCTGTTCCACATGCACAGGTGTGTGCGTGTGTGTGTGTGTGTGTGTGTGTGTGTGTGTGTGTGTGTGTGTGTGTGTGTGTGTGTGTGTGTGTGTGTGTGTGTGTGTGTGTGTGTGTGTGTGTGTGTGTGTGTGTGTGTGTGTGTGTGTGTGTGCGCATGCATACATGCATGTGTACTAGAGACACTGTTATGAGCGAGCAGTCCTGTAGTCACTGATGTTTGTGTGTATATGCAGGCCCAGTGACTGTTTGTAAGCAGGTAAAACTACAGTACTGCAAGTATGTGAAATGAAACAACAGGCAGTCCCGCCACCAGCACCCGGCCCTACTTACGGCGCTTCATACCCTCACTGGTCTTTGATCCATCCGTCACGTGCTGCTTGCGGATGCTGTCCTCGTCCGCCTTGCGGTCTCGTCCGGGACACGCGCAGATCCTCGCCTCAAAGCACCGCCGGCCCAGCACCTGGCCACTGCGGAGAGGAGAGGAGGAGGAAAGGAGAGAAGAGGAGAGGAGAGAAGAGGAGAGGAGAGAAGGAGAAGGAGAAGAAGAGAGGTGAAAGAGAGGAGAGGAGAGGAGAGGAGAGGAGAGGAGGAGAGAGAAGAGAGGAGAGGAGGGGATGGGAGGAGAGGAGAGGAGATGAGAGGAGAAGAGAGGAAAGGAGAGGAGAGGAGAGGAAAGGAGAGGAGAGGAGAGGAGAGGAGAGGAGAGGAGAGGAGAGGATAGGAGAGGAGGAGAGGAGAGGAGAGAAGGAGAAGGAGAAGAAGAGAGGTGAAAGAGAGGAGAGGAGAGGAGAGGAGAGGAGAGGAGAGGAGAGGAGAGGAGAGGAGAGGAGAGGAGAGGAGAGGAGAGGAGAGGAGAGGAGAGGAGAGGAAATAGAAGCAGAGGAGAATAGAAGGGGAGGATAGGAGATGGTGGACAGAAAAGGAGAGCAATCGTTACATTTACAAATCAGTTGTACAGGGGACAAACCGAGGGAAATACTATTCAGGGTGTGAATTTGACACACCCTTGCACGCCAGTCAATTTACAAAAGACTGGTTTCTAAGTGTGTGATTTTCTTTTGAAGACCTAAACTGTGGGTTGCTAGGGTGGCATCATATTCTAACACCTTTTGTACAGTACTGTAATCATCACACGCACGCACGCACGCACGCACGCACGCACGCACGCACGCACGCACGCACGCACGCACGCACGCACGCACGCACGCACGCACGCACGCACGCACGCACGCACGCACGCACGCACGCACGCACGCACACACACACACACACACACACACACACACACACACACACACACACACACACACACACACACACATGCACACGCACATATACACCAACACAGGCTGTTGTTGGGGGTTCGCCAAACGTTCCACCCCAGATACTTGAGATCATAATCGTATGTTTTCTTTTTAAAGAAAGGTGGGAAAGGAAAAGAAAAATCTGGAAAATGATGACACATAATAAAAACAATAAATAAAGGAGGTGGTTCCGTACTCTCTGGTTTCCAAGGTGACGATGATGAGGATGGGCCGGCGGTTCATGCCTCCCACGCAGCTGGAGTTGCACATGAAGTTGTAGAGGATGGTCGTGAACTCAGTCCCCACCTGCACGGCAAGGCAAGGGAAGAGAAGAAAAATACACTACGTATTAACATCATCATAATAATAATAGCAAATAACACACAGCCAATTCAAATTAATTTGACTTTCTAAGTGTTGAACCAATAACTGCAAAATGTGTAGTCTACTTACAGGGCTCTAAATGAACTTTTTTCATCAGTAGTCGAAATGGCTACAAGATGATAATCTTACTAGCCAAACACACACTCACTAATGGGTCAAAGTGGCTAGCAAGTTGGTGTTTTCTACCAGCCAAACTGAAATTTCACCCGCATGTGGTTGGTTGACTGGTAATAATTTAAAGCCATGTCTACTTATATGGCATAATTGCTTCAAAGACTGTATCTTTGGCAGCGCTTTCTATATATTTAGCTCTTAATGCAAGGCAACGCAAGAGAACTAACTGTGACTCTAAAATAACTTAAAACATTAAGCATGAATACAGTGGATCCACAACACTCGTGGCTCAGCAAGACATCAGTCAAAACAACAAGAGTTATCACAGTCAGCAAAAAGCGTCTATTCAGGGTGTGTGCCTGTGGACTAACTATGGCTCACAAATGTGCAATGTGTGAAGGTGTAACTTGAGTTGACCATAGTCCAACCGCCATATTCAGTAAACACATGAAGAGTTTGATTTAAGGCCAGTGTTTAGCACATGCAACTTGATACCGCAAACAAACACATGCACACAAATGCACACGCGGGCCTCAATACATAAGTCTTTTGATCAGAGACAAGGTGGTGAATGATACAGGTTTGGAACTCGTGTGTGTGTGTGTGTGTGTGTGTGTGTGTGTGTGTGTGTGTGTGTGTGTGTGTGTGTGTGTGTGTGTGTGTGTGTGTGTGTGTGTGTGTGTGTGTGTGTGTGTGTGTGTGTGTGTGTATTGTGTGTGTTGTGTGTGAGTGTGTGTGTTGTGTGTGTGTGTGTGTGTGTGTCACGTCTGGTGGCTGGATTAGCAGTGGTCATAAACGGGACGGAGGCCGTCAGAGAGGAGAGAGGTCTTTTAGGGACACACACCCTTAGCAGGAGCAGCTGGTCTAAATAGCCATTGGCGCTGTGTGTGTGTGTGAGTGTGTGTGTGTGTCGGTGTGTGTGTGTGTGTGTGTGTGTGTGTGTGTGTGTGTGTGTGTGTGTGTGTGTGTGTGTGTGTGTGTGTGTGTGTGTGTGTGTGTGTGTGTGTGTGTGTGTGTGTGTGTATGTGTGTGTGTGTGTGTCTTTGTGTCTTAACCCTCCTTCAATCTCCAAAACATCCCCTTTGGCCCCTGCGCTGTTTGAGAGAAGGTCAACTGCCTCGCCAGTGGCTGGAGTCCTCACCTCAGAGTTATGGGGCCTAGCAGTGGCGGTGTGGTAATAACTGGGTGTCAACCTGATGACCCCTCAGGGCAAGGAGTGGGGGTAGTGTGTGTGAGGTGGGTGTGGGTTTGGGGAGTATTCTGGGTGTATACATGGGGAGGAGGTGGGAGTAGGTGTTGGCGTAGGTTGGGGGGAGGTGGGAGGTGTTGGCGTAGGTTGGGGGGAGGTGGGAGGTGTTGGCGTACGTTGGGGGGAGGTGGGAGATGTTGGCGAAGGTTGGGGGGAGGTGGGAGGTGTTGGCTGGTATCACTTGAGTTAAGTGGGCTCATAGTGAGTCGGGTAATATAGGGAGGTTCTGGAAGTGTACATCAGGGAACGGGAGGCAAGGGGTAACCCCCAGCATGGGATGTGGGGATGGGGGGTAGGGGATGGTTGGTTGGCTAAGCTCACCTGGGGGGGCTCGTAGGGCACGAGGACACTTTGGCGCCCAGTGATGGAGTCTTCCACGTACTGGGCGTGGCTGTTGCCCTCCACCCGAATCAGGTGGCTGGGAGGGGCGATCTGGCCTGCAATTAAAAACAAACCAATCAAACACACATCTCAGGTGAACTCATGTGACTGATGTTTATAATGGTTTACTTCATTTATTATGGATTATCTCAGGGGGCTATCCTTAATAAAAAAAATAAATAAATAAAGATTGAAAAAAAATAAAGTAAAGGAAGTGAAAACTGCATTGATGTCCACTGACCGTCGTTGAACTCGCGGCTCAGCTCGTGATTGGGACAGCGCTTCACCACCTCGGTCACGTGCTCGGCCTTCTTGTAGACGGGCATGGCCCTGATCACAGCGCCCTGCGGCGGGTTGGTCAGAACCTTGATCTGGATCGGGCACGTCTTGGCAATCTGGCAGTACAGCTTCTTCAGATCTGTGGAGTACTGCAAAGCAGAGGGGAAAAAAGAAGAGAAATATTCAGAATCTAAAAAGGGAAAAATATTCTCAATCTAAAACGAACAAAAAAAATACACCTTGGCCCTGCCATGGCCTAACGGTAGGGCACTGGGTTACTACACTGGCGCCCCGGGTTCGATTCCGGCCTGGGTAATTTGCCGATCCTTCCCTGTCTCTCTCTCCCCACTCATTTCCTGTCTCTCCTCCACTGTCGTGTCAAAAATAAAGGCAAAAAATACACCTAAAAGTATAAATGAAAATATTACTGAAGTTATTTACACAACTGGGCTTTTTCAATGTCGACCTAATTTGCATAGTAAACCCCAACAGCTGTTTGGGTAAATTCCATGTAGTCTTCCTTGGAACTGACAGTTCACAGTGCTGAGTTGACACTGGTGGCTGTTAGTTCGAAAATGACTGTACGTTTGCCAAAATCGAAACAAGAAACAAAACTGAAGCGGCTACACAATTGTGCATGTGTGTGTGCGGTGCGCGCATGTTTACGTGCAAATATAAACATTTAACCACACATACAATAGGAAGTCGCTCATCTAAAGCAATCCCCTGAAGGGAACAGCTGTCATGTAAAGTTGTAAGAAAGGGGAAGTCCTTTAAACTGGTCTCTGAACACATATGAGTGTGTGGGGCACCGCACTGTTCCGCTGGAACCCGGGTAGGATTCCGGCCTGGGGTCGTTTCCTGATCCTCCTCTTTCTCTCTCTCTCCAAACAATTTCCTCTCATCACTTCACTGTCACTATCAAGTAAAAAGATACTCAAAACACCAAATATGTATGTGTGTGTGTGTGTGTGTGTGTGTGTGTGTGTGTGTGTGTGTGTGTGTGTGTGTGTGTGTGTGTGTGTGTGTGTGTGTGTGTGTGTGTGTGTCTGTGTCTGTGTCTGTGTCTGTGTCTGTGTCTGTGTCTGTGTTTGTCTGTGAATATATGTGTTAGATGGGTGCATGCTCGCGTTTAAGAGTAGTCTAGTGGGGGCTGGATGGATGGATGGGGGGAACCACACCTCCTCCAGTATAGCTGCAGGCTACAGGCACCCAACACAGGAATGCAGTAAACTAAACCCCCACCAGGGACATAAAACATAAAACAATCCCTTGGCTCCTTCTCTCCACCCATTTAAGATTTAATAGCAGAAAGTATAGGTAGCAAGTTAAGTCAACCAAAATGCCACACAAAGCTTACACGTAACTCTGAGCTCACTACAGGGTTGAGAGGTCCAGAGCAGTGACAAAAGGCAACGTTACTAACAACAGGAGGAAATAAAAACACACACCTGCGTCACAGATATAAACAGAGAGGACTCAGTTATTAGTCACAACATCCTTGGAGAAGTGTAGCGCAACCCTGCCCCTCCCAAACTCTCCACCTGTATCACTTTCATCAATAGTGTGTCATCCTTTAGATAGTCATCTGTCTGGAAAACGAATGCAGGAAGAGGATGTGACAGTGTGTACAGTGTATAGTACAGAACAGTACAGATTACAGTGCAGCCTAGCTGTAGCTGACTCAGTACTCAGAAAGCATATCGAAAGAAATCAGTGCACTTCAGCCAAAGGCCATGGCAGAAAAAAAGAAAGCAGGATGGGATGGGGTGAGGGAAAGTCAAGAAAAACTTCTCCAAAACTTCTCCAAAGTTAATTTGTTAAAGTGTGAAAAAGGGCGTCTGAGTAGCTGAGAAGAGGGCTGGGGGCACTTTTCAAGAACAATCGCTGTTGTTTGATTCCATTTCCATTTAACCTTTTGACGCAAAGCGTTCCAGAAAACAGAACCAGGCCCTGCCTCACACCTGCATGAGTTACACTGCTGGGTGTTACACAAACTTGGCAGCAGAGACAGCCAACAGTTCTAAAACAACTCTTAAAAAACACTGCCAATATAACCAGGTGGTAATAGATTAAGCTTGACAGTCCAAGTCTGTAAATCAGATAAGGTAGACATAGGTAGATATTAAGATAGATATACAGACACACACTACCCAAACCATATTTACAGCTGCGCAGTACATAGAAAGAAAGTATAAGTAGTATAAGAAAATATTTTTTCCTATGGACTCTCCCTCCTGAGGTCCCTGTCTTAGTTTACTTAGCCATTCAAATATTTTAATAGCGATGTACGCCAAGTAACAGAAATCGCAAAGGCTGTTTGTCTGTCTGTGTAGATGTCTAGTGTCTGGAAATTCATGCTATTGCGTGCCTTGTCGAGCCATGCAGATCAGAGTAGCTGTGTTTGGCACTAGTACACCGTCCTACTAGCAGCATCTAGTGGGGCGAGAGCCTGGCATTCCTAACCCCCTGTCCCCTGTCCCCTGTCCCCTATCAGATCCAGCTCCAGCTCCAGCTCACCCCTGGCCATCACTCTGCAACAGCTTAGTTTCACAACCATGGAACCAAGACAAGACACACAAACGCACACACGCACCCACAGACACAAGCGTACACAGCTACTCTACACCAATCCACTCCACTCTATCTCAGTTGTCAGACTTGGGACCGTGGTCCCGGAAAGTAGACATCCAGGGAAGGACATGCACAGGAAGAACGAATTCTTGGCCAGTCTTGCCTCATCTCGGCCGAACATTGAGACACTCTGGGTTTTCAACCTTTTGGTGGCTTTCCAGCAGCCAAATGGTTGAAGCATGGGGAGTGTGGGAAGAGAGATGGAAAGAGAGGGAGAGAGACAGATAAATGTAGTAGAGGGTGGGGTGAGAGGAGCAGAGCAGAGGAAAGGTCTCTTATGAAATAGAATGATGAATATCTGTGATTGCCTTCCCGCTCCCAACCTGATACACCGCACAACGCTACTGTCACTCAGCTAAATGAACTGAAGCAGAGCAAAGCAGAAAGCAAACGACACAGAGAGAGAGAGAGAGACAGAGCGAGAGAGAGAGAGAGAGAGACAGAGCGAGAGAGAGAGAGAGAGAGAGAGAGAGAGAGAGAGAGAGAGAGAGAGGAGAGAGAGAGAGATGTAAGGACCAAAGACAGATAAAGAGAAGTGGAAAAACTGTGAGAGAAGAGAAGGAATGAGTCATTTAAGATACAAAGAGAGAGAGAGAGCGAGAGAGAGAGAGAGAAATGAAAGAGAGGTTGGATGAAAAAAAGAAAGCAACAGGAGATTACTTGGCAATAGAGAGAAAGTGTGCAGTGCCCCAACCTGGTGGAATACTTGTACTATGTTTTGTGTGTGGGGGGAACAGAGAGAGGGAGATATCGCATCTTAACAGCTTGACACATACCAGCAAACTCGGGGTTAAACACAGATGACCCAAAAAAAGCCCAGGGCGCTGAGACAGAGCCAAGGTACGCTGTCAGTGCATTTACTATGAATTAATCACTTCAGTTTGTCACACACACACACACACACACACACACACACACACACACACACACACACACACACACACACACACACACACACACACACACACACACACACTCACACGGGCGCATGCACGCGCGCGCACACACACACACACACGCACACACAAACGCAAACGCACACACACACACACACACACACACGGTTTTATGCTCATGCACAAACACACACACACACACACACACACACACACACACACACACACACACACACACACACACACACACACACACACACACACACACACACACACACACACACACACACACACACACACCAATCCCTGCCCTGAGGCAACTCATTTTGAAGTATGCAATTGTTGGCTTTGTGTGTGTGTGTGTGTGTGTGTGTGTGTGTGTGTGTGTGTGTGTGTGTGTGTGTGTGTGTGTGTGTGTGTGTGTGTGTGTGTGTGTGTGTGTGTGTGTGTGTGTGTGTGTGGTGTACTGGTGTAAGCATTTGTCTATGTGACTGTGTGTGTGTGTGTGTGTGCGTGTGCAGCATACGTGTGTAAATATGCCAATATCTGTAAGGGTGTGCCAGTGCGTGTGTGCGTGTGTGTGTGTGTGTGTGTGTGTGTGTGTGTGTGTGTGTGTGTGTGTGTGTGTGTGTGTGTGTGTGTGTGTGTGTGTGTGTGTGTGTGTGTGTGCGCGCGCGTTGGTGTGTGTGTGTGTGTGTGTGCGCGCTTGCACCCGTGTTTGCTGTGTGTCGGGCAGGAGCAGGCTGTTGCTGACAGATCTTCCAAAGCAAAAGCTAATACACACACGCACACACGCACACATACACACACAGACGCGCACACACACACGCACACACACACACACACACACACACACACACACACACACACACACACACACACACACACACACACACACACACACACACACACACACACACACACACACACACACACACACACACACACAACACACACACACTGTGCAAGTTAGGGTGGAGAAATCCTTGCAGCTGACTGATGGGGCCCGGGCTGCCTTGTTCTTACAGGGAGGGGTCACCCACCCGTGCTAAGGTGTAATTAACAACCATTCACGGGGCTCACAATAGAGAACTAGCCGGCCAAGCTCCCAATCCACGCCAGACAAAGATAAAGAACACAGCCAGTGCAGGCAGCCAGTGTATTGTATTGTGGATATGGTCTACAAACTACTCCTGGGTCACCGCTTACACAGTAAAAAAAAACAAAAAAAACCCCCAAAAACAATGTTAATTCAACACTTAGAGAGCTAATTTCGCACCCTGTAGATTTAATTTAGTGATTGGTCCCAGAGGACTCTGTAGGTGTTGAATTAAAGTTGTTGTTTTTTTTACTGTGTAGTAGGTTAGGACTAGGTTAACACATAGGATGCCAGCCATTTTCTAATCATCCAAACCCACAGTGTCAGAGCATTTTCAGCATTTATGGTGTTTTTTCAACAGCCACAGAATATTGAATACTACGCCTACGTCAACACCACAACATAAACCTGAATTGACGTGTTTAAGCATCATTGGTAATGAACATTAGGATCTGAAATGTCATGCTTAAAGGGGTATGCCATTATTTTGGGGCTTAATACAGTTAAAGTCGTTGGCTGGGGTTTATAAAGGTGGTAAAGTGTCTTATTTTCCATGTTAAGCGTTGTCTTGCTTTAAGACAAGTTAAAAGAGGGAATATGTCGCTAAGCTAGTGAAAGTCAATGTATCCGTGTAGCATTGTAGCATGCTACATGGATACATTGACTTTCACTAGCTTAGCGACATATTCCCTCTTTTAACTTGTCTTAAAGCAAGACAACGCTTAACATGAAAAAAAAGACACTTTTCCACCTTTATAAACCCTGCCCAACGATTTTAACTGTAATAAGCCCCAAAATAGTGGCATACCCCTTTAAGCGTCATTGGCATCTAGTTAGTTAACAGCCAACTGGTAGCTCATTTTCGACAAAGCAGCGCATATTGACGACAGAACACCAGGTACCTAACTAAAGTCAATGCTCCAGCAGTCTAAACAGTAGATGGATTGTGTAAAGGACTCGGAGAAGGGAGTGTTTCTGGACAGAAATGAAGACAGGAGGGAAAGAGTATTGTGGGCGATCCCCGGAACAATAAAGATGAATACCAGGCGCCAGGAATTGTCCTTTTTCATTTCACGTTTTACAGACAGTGACTAATCCTTGATTAAACAGTGTAGTTGTAGGCGACTGGACTTCTTTTTGGAGCATGAAATCTACACAGGAAAAATGTAGTGTTAATTCAATACTATGAGAATACTCTGGGACCAAATACAACCTTGAAGATGTTGAATTAACACTGCATCTTCTACTGTCTAAGTCCAGTTCCCTCAACTAAACTTAGATGACCTGGATGAGTGGGAATAATCACAAGACATCCTGAATTTTTCTCAACATTGTTTTTGCTTCACATACTCAAGTGACTTGTGACATGCCAACTGGCGTATCTGAAAAGACATCGTGACAGAGGAGGGCTTGGATCACTGCCTTCTATCAGTTTGAGGGAACACATCGTTCTGATAAGTGTGGTGGAAGATTGTATCACATTTTATAGACTATTTGCGCATGACTTTGGGGCCAAGTCTTTAACGCTCCAAGCCACAAAACACGCACACACGCACGCAAGCAAGCACGCACATACACACACTTAATGACTTCCCAGTCCCCCAAGACACTGAGAACATGGCTCTTCCATCCAGTTACACACAGCAAACACACACACACACACACACACACACACACACACACACACACACACACACACACACACACACACACACACACACACACACACACACATATATATAAACACACACACACACACACAACCAGAGCGCCTGTTACTTTTCACAACAGGGAAATCAATTCCCTCCTAGAGAGTGAAGACGCCTTAAGAATGATTCCTTCAGCTACACACACGTTTGCATTTATGCAGCTGGTGTGTGTGTGTATGTGTGCTTGTGTGTGTCTGTGTTTCTGTCCAAGCATGTGTATGAGTGGTGCAATGTGTATGTGCACGAGTATGAGTGATGCTATGTGTGTGTGCTATAAGTGTCTGTTTGAGTTCTGTGTGTGCACAGTGCATTTGTGTGTGTGTGTGCGTGTGCGTCTGCGTGTGTGTGTGTGTGTGTGCGTATGCCTGTGCGTGTGTGCGTGTGTGCACTATGTGTGTGTGTGTGTGTGTGTGCGTGCGCACTATGTGTGTGTGCGCACTGTGTGTGTGTGTGTGTGTGTGTGTGTGTGTGTGTGTGTGTGTGTGTGTGTGTGTGTGTGTGTGTGTGTGTGTGTGTCAGGCAGGCGCTGCGGGCTGCAGCGGTGTTCATGTTCTGACAGAGCGCTGGGCTGCGCCGGGACGCTTCATGGCGCCTCTGGTCTTGTCTCCCTCATACCTGGCGTGTAGAGTCATGCCTGTAGCCGCGTCTCCACGGCCTCTTTTAATTGGACAAATACGACCTCTTGTTTTTTCCCCCTTTGGCAGCAGAGGTAGAGAGGCAAGGTAAGGGGGGGGGGTGCAGTGTAAGTGTGTGTGTGTGTGTGTGTGTGTGTGTGTGTGTGTGTGTGTGTGTGTGTGTGTGTGTGTGTGTGTGTGTGTGTGTGTGTGTGTGTGTGTGTGTGTGTGTCTGTGTGTTCTGAAAATGTGAATGTGTGTGTGTGCGTGTGTGTTCAGAGAATGTGTGTGTGTGTGTGTGTGTGTGTGTGTGTGTGTGTGTGTGTGTGTGTGCGTATGTGTGTGTGTGTGTGTGGAAATGCTTATGTGTGTGGGTGAGATGCAGTTGGAGGGAAGGAAAGGAGGAAGAAAATGAGGAAAAAAAAACATCTGCTCTCACGGTGGGCCAAAAAAACTCAGAAAATAAAAAAAATAAAAAACAGGCTGAGGAAAAACCGAAAACCGAAGTCTACTTCCTGAAGAGTTATCCGTATCTCTACTCCCCATCGCCTAAGATACTTCACAGGTGATATGTGCCGAGCACCACAGACAAAACACCTCTGCAGACTAAGAGCTTCTATTCTGAAGCTGACGAGGAGAGATTAGAGATGCACCGCTACAGATGCTGCTGCTGCTGCTGCTATCACATGGGATGTCACAGGCTTTATTGCAGTGATGTCACAACAGGCTGGCTCTCTGGGCATGCCACCAAAACGAGCAGCACGTGTGGAGGATGGCACGGGGTGACACTGTAGGGACATGCCTCTGGCCATGGCGAATGTTTGTTTGTTTATCTTTGGACTCCACATGTCAGAGTCCAAACGACGCAAAGAAACCAGCAGGGGAGCTGTTGCAAACGTTGCAAACTGTTGCAAATGTTTTTGTTTGACGACAATGTTAGCAGTGTTCTCAAAGGGTCACCTGTATGGTTTGAGCACCCAACCTCCTAATGGCTGATTGGAAATTCATTCCAAATCTATGGAGAAGGAAATCAACCAACTAGTATAACTGACATAAAAAATATGTTTTAAGATGGCCAACCAAACAACCAGACCAACCCCATTGTAGTCTATTCACCTCCTTCATGATGATAAGACTAGGAGCAACCAACATACACAGTGCAATAGCCATAGCATAACAGACAGGCGAATGGACTCAAGTGGACCTTAATTATGTGTCTGTGGTTGGGATTATCTGGTAAGAAAGGCCTTTGGTATGTGGAATGCATCCCTTTCCTCCCCTCCACACTCTCCTCCTCTTCTCTTCACCTGGGCTCTCCAGTTGCGTTGAGCCAGGCGGTTGGTTGGTGGTGGCCCGCGCGTGGTGTTGTGTACTGGCATTGCTTAGTGCCCCGGTGATAAAATGATACGGTTGGGGGAACGCGATCCCTTCTCCAGGGGAAAGGAATGGGCGGCTTGGCTGTAATTACACTGGATTTCCCCCCCTCCTCCCGTACGCCCAGCTCAATGACCGCCCAGAACGTGGAGGAGCAAAAGAGAGAACATTGCCACTTCCATTTTTCTGGATCTGCGCATTCCTTTTTGTTTTGTCTTTTCTCTTTTCACCAACCCTCCATTTTTGTTGGTACATACCACAGGCAAAGCCATGAAATACCTTTGGTGGTTGGGTGTGTGTGTGTGTGTGTGTGTGTGTAGGGGGGTGGATTTCCTTCTATAAATGAGCTATAGGTTCAAGTCAGGGGAACGATAAAGACATACGTTAAGAAGAGCCTTTAATTCTGGTATTCAATCAAAAAGCTCTGACGCACTGAACCATCTCACTTAATGCTGAACCATCAGAACTGACTCGCTATGGAGATTAAGGGTGCTGGTGAATGCTAAGACAGCCGTGTCTGGCAGTGTTTATGGAGAGGGATCGTTCTTTTTCTGTGTCTTTCTTTTTCTTTTTGTCTTTCTGTCTTTGAGCTTTCAGGAGTTCATCTCTGGCCCTTCAGCTTTGGGCCTGCCAGTGGAGCGCAGTACAGGTAATCTCTGCCATTGTTTACAGAGCCCGCGCAGAAAAACTCACACATAATAGAACTGCTCAGAGGGGAGCCATTACGGGGGAAATCGCCTCCCATCCAAAGCAATCTCTTCAATCCCAGATTTATGCTTTCTTTTCTTTTCTGTTCTTTCTCTCTTTTTCTTTCTCTCTCTCATACACACACTCTCTCTTTTGCTCTCCTACTCTCCCCACCTTCGCAACACACACACACACACACACACACACACACACACACACACACACACACACACACACACACACACACCGCCACCACCACCACTCCCTCCCCCCTTCCCCGTTTCAGGCAGGTTTTGAGGGCTTGTGCGGCGGAGTTGGACGAGTCTCGACAGGCTACGTGACACAAACAAGTCTCAGCTCCATCTCGTGAGGGATGGGATGGGCCCGCAGATGTTCCAGGGGCAAGCCACGTCTTGCCGCCTTTCGCTGGAACACTTGTCTCTTTGAGCGCTTGTGTGTGAGGCAGCCTTTCTCCCCACCTCTTCCTCCCAAAACCTCCCTCTTGCACTCCGCTTCGCTCGCTCCTTTTCTCTCCTCTTTTTTCCTCGTCGTCCTCCTCCTCCTCCTCTCGCCTCACCATAGCAATGTGAGCCGATTGCCATTGAGCGTGAACGCTTGTGAGGCAGCCTTTCTCCCCACCTCTTCCTCCCAAACCCTCCCTCTTGCACTCCTTCGCTCGCTCCTTTTCTCTCCTCTTTTTTCCTCCTCCTCCTCCTCCTCCTCTCGCCTCGCAGTGGCAATGTGAGCTGATTGCCATTGAGCGTGCCTCGGCCCAAACCGAAAGGGAACAAGGGAGCGCTGCACGCCCCCTTCTCTTTTACTTAAAGCACATCCGGATTCATTTGGGAGATGGGGCCACCACAATGCGCCGCTTACATGAGTATTATCGATCCGCTCTGTTAATACCCTAGCAGTAGGGCAACAGAATGACCTGGCAGCTCCTACAAAACATAAACACTTCCAGCCCCTAGTGAACACGAGCCACCAGAGGTTACTGACCTCGGATCTGTACCTGGTAACATGAGCAAGGAGGGAGTGTGTGCAGTGCATGCAGTACGCTTTGTTTGTGTGTGTGTGTGTGTGTGTGTGTGTGTGTGTGTGTGTGTGTGTGTGTGTGTGTGTGTGTGTGTGTGTGTGTGTGTGTGTGTGTGTGTGTGTGTGTGTGTGTGTGTGTGTGTGTGTGTGTGTGTGTGTGTGTGTGTGTGTGTGTGTGTGTGTGTGCGTGTGTGTTCGGTCATAGCTCACACACAAGACCATCTGATTAAGGTCAGGCTCCCACAGAAGAAAAGTATACCGGAGTATGCTAGAGAGCAATGAACAGCTAGGCCTGTGGACTCGCCTGGGACATCTGTGTCTGAAGTTGCAGGCATTTCTGGGAAAGCTATGACAAAATTAAATTGATGTATGTGTGTATGTGTATGTGAATGTGTCTACGGGTGTGTACCTTTGGGCATTTTTTGGGTGAGTGTGTGAATGGGTTACGCAAACCTGTATGCGTAAACTCTGACTGCCAATGTGTGTGTGTGTGTGTGTGTGTGTGTGTGTGTGTGTGTGTGTGTGTGTGTGTGTGTGTGTGTGTGTGTGTGTGTGTGTGTGTGTGTGTGTGTGTGTGTGTGTGTGTGTGTGTGTGTGTGTGTGTGTGTGCGTGTGTGCGTGTGTACGTGTTGGTGGGGGGTTGTGACTGAGGTTTCAGAATGGAGGTTACAACTGCTAAGGGTTATTAGAAAACTTATCCCACTCATCTCCGGTTTTTCCAGTTTGCAGGATTCCAGGATGCAAAGTTTGGGTATTACTGAGAATTACAGGCAACCTCGTGTCCCATATTCCATTGGTGCAGACAAAGACTTTAAGCAACAACATTAAAGGTTGTTTTGTAAAACAGTCAGACGAGGTGGTTCATTAACACCAACACTTCATTAGTCCGTTAAGCCCACATGTGACAAGTTTCCTAATCGGTTAGGTGTGTGACAGAACCGTAAGTAGTTCTCATCCCTTGAAGACAAAAGAGACGCAGGGCGACCTCTTGTCTTATTAGGGTGTGTCTCTTTCTCACGCCTACTGCACCTCCAAATGCTCTATATTGGGTGAATCTGACAGACACGTTGTTTTTTTGTGTCAGATGGGATACGGGAAGGGATGATGTAAGGCTTGTTGTGGGAATTAGGTGAATGTCACAATCCCACAGTGTCACACAGCCAATGGCTGTTGGTTCCCAGACCGCCCTTCCAAAGGACAGACACGCTGAGATTTACCGCTACTCTATTAATGCATCAGGGCAATAAGCTCACAGCTTTTCCAAATCATCTTTTTTTCCACCTAATTGACGACCAATGCTTCAACAACCAATGCAACAACTATACAGTTCAGGGCTAAATGTCTTAACGACTTGCATGGCATCAGTGACATAAAATGACAGCATGTCTTACATCCAAAGTACAGGTACCTAAAAGTCTCTGAGAGAGATTAACTGCCATAAATTAACTTTTTTCTACACCCTCATGGCTTTTCTCAAAGTCTGCACAGATTGAGTCATTGGGAGTCTAGACAGCTCCATCGGGTATTCCAACTTGCAAGTGTAACCCAAACGGCACCCGCTTTTGCCATTTGTCCACTAGGTGGCAATACACTGCCCTTAGTCATGCATACGGCACACCTGACTCGCTCAGCAATCCCGTGTGACGCTGCATGTTGTGAGTGTTGTGCCATTCATCAGACAGCCACATGCTAGTCACACTGGTTGGGAGGTGATGTTATTAAATGCAGCTCCACCTCACCACAGCACAACAGTGACAACTCGACTGTCTGGTTCGGTCAGTCGCTTTGTGCAGCTTTGTAACTGTTGCGAGTTGTTTACGCCATGCCACGCTAGCTGTTTTGACAGATATGGGCCAAAGGCCGCAGAGTGTAGCGGTTTTTCTAGCGCGCTTTCGTTTTCGCTAGTTCGGCTAACTGTTATAATACCGCTTAGCGACAGTCAACCAATAGGGGGCACCCACGTCAATGCTCACCTGCATTGAGTTGGGTGACATGGCAGGTTTCGTTTTTCCACAGTAGACGTTGTGGACAAAACATGTCACACTGCACACCTTAATTTTCCGCTGGATTAATAAATAATACTCTACTTTACTCTATCTCACATTAAGCTGTGCATCCCAAGACATTTTACCTATCTATCTCCTTGCAGCAACAGAGAGCACCACCCCCCACCCCACAAAACCTCATAGTGTTTAACATAAAAAAACAGAAAATCTCCCAAACAACATTTACTCCTCAGATCGCGTGCAGGGTTTGTAGAGAGGCTAAATCACATGCGCCAGTGAGGAGGTAGGTCGCTTGGCGTTGCACACAGTGGGCCTTCCTTTCTTTCCTCCTCCTCCTGCCGCTGCCAGGTGTACTCCACTTAATTGAAGACTTTCATATACATCACAGGACTGCCTTAAGCACAAATCCCACAGATAAAGCTTTCGGCTCGCAGGCCTAGTGCTGCACACTGACTGAACTAATCGGCTCGAGCCCTTATCCTCCGCCTTTGGCACTGAAAGAGAGAGAGGGGGGCCCTTACAGGGGATGGGGGAAAAGATCAAGAGCTGTGCTCATAAAAAGCGGTTCAGGGAACATTTCGCTCTGGTCCATTGGTTTGTGCATTTCAAACTACGTACACACAGCCTGAAATGCTCTCTTCCCTCCGAGCACTTGTCATGGCATACTGACACCTCAAGATGAGGTGAACGCACAAGAACTGCACCATAAATTGTCACAATGCATGCGTGTACATACCTGAACCACAATGTTGACAAAAGCAACAAAACAACAGCAATATTTGTTTTAAATTATGAGCAGAGCAGAGGTGGATAATAAGGTGTGATGTGGGAAGTATCAATCTGTTAAATTGTGGTGTTGGTTTTCACATTATTTCCATAATGTATGTTGTAGTTGGGAAATGGATCGCACTCAGATTTTTCTTCTCTCTTGTTCCTTTCTTTTTATTTAAACATTGCAGGGACTGGTATGACAGACGTTTCGGCTGCAAGAGACTTCTTCACACTGAAGAAGGCTCTTGCAGCCCAAGCGTCTGTCATACCAGTCCATGCAATGTTTAAAAGAAAAGAACAAGAAAAAAGAACAAACTGAGGGCGATCCATTTCCTAACTACTTAATTACTACTTAATTACATGAATACTAAGGTATGTTGTCAAATCATCAAAACAGGTCTTAAGAAATGCCCTGTAGCTGAACTGGTAAATCAAGTCTAATGTGCCAATAATTGACTTGAATTTATTTTTTGGAGTTATGAGCAGAGCAGAGGATGAGAATAAGGTGTGATGTGGGACATATCAAACTGTTAAATTGTGGTGCTGGAGCTCACATTATTTCCATAGTGCATGTTGTCAAATCATCAAAACAGGTCTTAAGAAATGCCCTGTAGCTGAACTGGTAAATCAAGTCTAATGTGCCAATAATTGGCTTGACTTTCTATGATCGGATTTATAACTGATTCGTTACAGTTCAAATGACAAAAGGGAAATACATTTTACAGTTGGGAGCTTCATAAGGACATTCATATCTATGTAACCGTGGTATGTGAAACATGTAAATTGCAAATATCTTTGTAGTGAATTAATCTGTTTGTTGTTCTATGCATAGGTACAGTGAGGATGAGAGACATGAAATTCTGACCATTCAAAACATTAACTGGTTTACTGTAGTTGCAGGGAATGAGTGAACATTTTGAATTTGCCCCAGAGAGACAATATACTGTATACGTATGTCTGTGCTTACCGTCCAAGTGGCTGACTTGGCTGTGCTGGATTGTTGGAAGGAGACGTCGAAGGTGTGTGGCCCAGCATAGTCTGTGTTGGAGGGGATGGCCGGTGACGGGGACAGGGCCTCGAAGGTGGAGCTGGGCTGGGCGTATGGCGACGGGGCCGCCACGCTGTTCTGCGCGTGCTCGTTGTTGTAAGGACTCGTGGAGGTGGAACCGCCATTTTGGATGTTCTGATCCATGTTCAGCAGAGTCAGGTTCGTGTACTGTGACTGTCAAGACAAAAAAGAGAAGGACACGGCGGTCAATTCTCAAATATCTAACAATGCCAAAAAAGTGGAAGGAACTCATAATCTCTGGAATTTAATATCTCGGGCACCATTATTAACTGACAAAAAACAGTGGTAATGTCATTTTTAAAAGATTGTGCAGCAAGGGAGACCTTTTGTGCGTTTTTGGTCGTTGTCAAGGAAAACTCCCCCCTGGCTGACATGTCATAACTCAAGGCACGGGCCTCTGTACAGGCTGACATTTGTCTTCCGCACTGAACTCACACAGAATGCGAGCATGTGTAAGCTGAGACTCGACACCTTTCAATGGCCATTTATTTACATTTCACCTCTTTTCATAACATGCAGGACAAGCACACATATTGTCAAGTATACACACACACACACACACACACACACACACACACACACACACACACACACACACACACACACACACACACACACACACACACACACACACACACACACACACACACACACACACACATCACTTGGCCATTCGCTCTGACCTTTCAAGTGCACATAATAGGCTTAATGCTGTATGTGTTCAGTGGATGATACGAAAGGTCAGTCTCCACACACAGATGTGTGTATGGCAGTCATTTAAGACAGTTGAATAGGAAAGGGGACACTTTTCCTCCCTTGCAATATAACAACCAGTAATTAAGACAGACTGTAGTATTTATAAGTGAAATCTAAAATATCAAACCACTCTCCTTAAAGGTGCACTGTGTAGGATAGTGGTCAGAGTAGGTATTGCAACTATTCTGTTCATTAAACCTGTGTTGCTTATTGCCAAATTCAATCTTTTCATGAATATTTACTGGGTAATAAACTAGTATTCACTAGTATGGCCAAAGTACAGTAAGTTTTGCAACTTAAAATGTATATTTCTGGAAATTCAAAATGGTGGACAATGGAGAAGATCCCCCTTTTCATGTATGAAAAGTGCACTTTCCCCTGTCATAATACATACTTGGAATTTGACAGTGATCGTAAACATTCATGAAAAAGGTAACATTTGTGAAGGGACAACATGAATTCTGGAAATAAACTGCTAAAAAATATTACAGAGTGCAGCTTTAAAACTCCCTCCTTAAAAACATCCAGTTGCCAAGAACAATATTTACACTAACAGAAAAAAATCTATGAGACCCTAAAGTCACGTGGACTGTTACATGCCTCAACCACACATTGCATAGAAAGATCTGATTAGCGGAGTGATAGAGTGACACAGTGTTATAGTCGTCGAGTCTCCACTACAAGCGGAAGGCCGATGACATTGACTAAGGAGCTTTCTTAAGTACTGTCAGGTACGTTGCCAGCTGTTTCCAGTAAACGAGGACGAGTAACAGAAACCCTGCTAAATGGTGCTCTCTCCAAGGTCCACTTGCTTTCTCCGTAATAGCATCTATATACCGCTGCAACAATAACAACTGCCTCTGCGCTGAGGCATCAAGGCAGAACATCACTGATCTCCCTGCACTGCACACCGGTAGAACAAGTTATTTTAGTCTTTAATCCCCCAACTCCTTAAATGGCACTCGATCAGCGCTTCACTTTGTCTTACTTCCCTTCCATCTGACTACTGGGATGTGATTGTGTGTGTTAATGTGTGTGTGTGTGTGTGTGTGCGTGTGCGTGTGCGTGTGTGTGTGTGTGTGTGAGTGTGCGTGTGGGACGCATACACACATAAATATATGATGCGGTGACTTCACACTTATTGAGTGTGGTGCACTCAATAACCCTCTCACAGACGCTGGTCGACATTTAAAATTACCGCACTCACACCCATAAACACTCTCTCTCACACAAACACAAACATAAGCACAAAGACTTACATGCAAATCTGCCAAACGCCAGCATAATCTGACAGCAGTGATTGTTTAGGGGTTGAATACACAAAGTGTGCCTACAGTCATCTCTCTCTCTCTCTCTCGCTCTCTCTCTCTCTCTCTCTCTCTCTCTCTCTCTCTCTCTCTCTCTCTCTCTCTCTCTCTCTCTCTCTCTCTCTCTCTCTCTCTCACTCACACACACAAACTAACACAAACACACACATACACACACAGGTTTGTCAGACATAAATCTGGCAGCAGGCATTGTTTAGGGGCTGGAGGGAGACACAAGTGTGAAGTATGGCAAACATCACATCACACATACACACACACACACACACACACACACACACACACACACACACACACACACACACACACACACACACACACACACACACACACACACACACACACACACACACACACACACACACACACTTCCAAGCAGGCCCATGGGTTGAGTCAATGAGGATTTAATTGGCTTGGGAGCTGCTTTAATGATGATCTCCCCCAGCCAGTAAGAGCTCCTGTCTACGTGGCTGCTTGCTTAAGCACTAGATGGAGACGGGGGACAGGAGAGAGAGAGAGAGGGGGGGGGGGGTAGCAAGTAGGGAAAAAAGCACAAAAAAACAATAACAAGAAAATACAATCAGACAGGACAGGGAAGTAAAATGGTGCAAGGCATGGAGAGAGAGATGGGGCAAGAGTGAGGGACAAAGGGGAGCAAGAGGGAAAAACAGATTAAGAGACAGAGAATGTCAGGCAGAGAGAGAGAGAGAGAGAGAGAGAGAGAGAGAGAGAGAGAGAGAGAGAGAGAGAGAGAGAGAGAGAGAGAGAGAGAGACTCACAAACCAGCCCGAGAAAACAAGAATTAAAATGGCTGCCACTTGAGAGAGGAGGCAGAATGTACTGGAGACAGGCCAGACTCCTTCCTTCCACCCCCCCCCCCAAATACCCTATCTACTCCTTTCCCACCACCTCCACCCCCCCCCCCCTTCTATACATCTCCCCCTCTCCCCATCTCTCCCCTCACCCCCATGCCCCCCCTGGCCCCGCTCCTCGATTCCCCTGCCCTGCGCTGCGCAGCGCCCACCCCATTCCGTTCCGTTTATAAACGGCACATTCCTGGCCGAGGTGCCACCGGGCCCAGGCTCTCCTCAGACGGCTATTAATCTCCTCTGCTCTACCCTACTCTTTCTCTCTCTCTCTCTCTCTCTCTCTCTCTCTCTCTCTTTCTCTTGGCCCCCCTGTTTTATTTCAGGCGCTCACAGCCGCACTGACCCACACACATACAGCTGTCCGGCTACTAGGGCCCACACCACACCCTCCGCCAGGTGTTGCCTCCAGGGCCAGGTGACCCTCTGAGTAACCCCTCCCTGAGTGCACACACACACTATGCATGTACGCAAGCGCACACACACACAGACACACAAATGCATGTAAGCATACATACGAATACACACTAACACACACACACACACACACACACACACACACACACACACACACACACACACACACACACACACACACACACACACACACACACACACACACACTAGTGCAGACAGCCAGACACTTCACTGATATACAGACTGACAATTTAGTAAAACATGCCTTTGGCTGACGATACTGTGATAATGATTGTAAATTCATCTTGGAATAATGTATTTTGTACGGATTTGTACGCAGGGTCTGTAATGTATTGAATACACTGCATGATAATTCTGGATTCTTTATTCTTTAATTTCACCATAAGAAATGTCTCCTATGTCTCATGTGAACCACATGTGCTGTGGCATCCAGGTAACTGTCTCACCTGGAACTTTTCATGACTCAAAAAGACATTCTGACTTCCCAGGCGCACATACAGTAGTAGTATTGGTTAAGCATCAGCACCAAAATCATGTGTGAGAGCGCGCACACACACACACACACGTGACTGATTCTACGATTCGACTGCGCTTTTAGCAAAAGCAAAATGTCAATTATCAGTATTTTTTTCAACTAAATTACCTAGATGTTTACATAGTGTATATATTTAAGTTTCCAAACAAACAAATTGCCAAGAACATTTGCTTGATTATTTTGTCAACAGTGTTATGGACAAATACTATGTCATTTCAAACATATATAAAAATACTACAGAGTTGAAACAACATACGTTTGAAAGTGCTTATGTCCCTTAACAATAATGTTGTCATTAATCTGTGCAACTGATATAGAAAATGTGATTGTTGAGCTTCATAAGTAGGATTTTATGATTCACTGTGATACAGACTGACACATTTTTCATTATAAATCCCTGTAACATCTGATTTGAATTTAGTCACCCTCCTTACACAAGACTTCCTCCTCCAGAGATAATCCCTAGTGTCTGTTCATAAGATTTTTCCAACACACAAGGGATCAATAGCACAAAAACACTTTCAAAACAGTCAACCGTGTAACTCAACTGTGTTACGGTCAACAGTGCAGGGGAACAATTCGGCACTTTTTTTTTAGGAGAAAACAAAAGATTATTTTGTTTGTTTGTCTGTCAATATGGAGATAAATTGGCAAAAACATACTCCTCCTCAACTGTGCTGATGCGTAACACCATTGACGGTAACACGGCTTGACATTTCAGCCATTTTTATGGTGTTGTGCTAACTGAGGACCTCAGAAGTTACACCACAACACCTTAATCAATTCATGTATTTGTATGCTTTATCTGTGTTTTTCTACATGTGATTTCTAATTCAGATTCTTATGAATATGTTGATAACACAGTTGACAGGCAATTTTCCCGCTATGAGAACATGAAAAAGAATGGATTAAATTATGGAAGGATGGAGCTAAAAACGTAACAAAAAGTCTTCCCATATCCTGCCAAAGAGGTTATGACATCACGTGATGTTATTCGTATGGCCTAAGACCAAACTATTACTGATTTATGGAGGGGGTTTCAGACCCTGACACGGTTAACACAGTTTTCGTGGACACACACAAAATGGCAAATTTCATGTATAATGGAAAGCACAGCGGTGTTTCTGACAGTTTTGTCATATTGTGATGATTACTGTGAATCAACATTTGCAATCGTCTTGGGCAAAACAAGTTTCTTTACATGCCAATATGAAGGCTGAATCTGACATTTGGAAAACAGGACGTCATGAAAACGCCCAAAACCAGTATTAAATATTCGTTCTCGCTGAAGGAAATAATGCCAATGCCAATAATGCCACACACACACACACACACACACACACACACACACACACACACACACACACACACACACACACACACACACACACACACACACACACACACACACACACACACACACACACGTTGTGCCTGAAAGAACAGGTCAGCCAGTTGACCTCAGCTTAGCATACCTGTCTTAAAGCAGCAGACAGGCTAGAAAACAAGAGAATGGAGAGGTGGAGAAAAGGGAGGGAACGAGAGGAAGAGAAGGAAAACAGAGAGGGGGAGGAGGAGGAGGAGGAGGAGGAGAGGAGGAAAGGAGGAGAGCAGCAGGAGCTGGAGCTGTTGTTAGTGGATAGGGGTCAGAGTACGCTTATGCCACGAGTCTGCTCTGCTCTCCGGAAACAATGACACCGTCCCTTTAAGAGCCTGTCTATGGGGGAACAATGCGGTCCGTCGGCAGGCGGGCAGGTGTAAGAAGACGAGTGCATTGTGTGCTGAAAGAGACACACTCGCACAAAAGGGGAAACCCTGCACTCACTGCAGGCCCCTCTTGTCACCACAGACACAGACAAACAGACACACAGACACACACACACACACACACACACACACAGACACACAGACACACACACACACACACACACACACACACACACACACACACACACACACACACACACACACACACACACGCACACACACACGCATACACACACACACACACACTCTTCAGTTCTGCCTGGAGCCATGGCTCTCTTGCTCATTCTTTGACACACACATACATGCTCACCTACAATAGAGCAATTGGAACGGAGAATGGAGGTCTATTGACTACTTGGGCCCCGCCATTGCCTTCTGTGCATGACCTAATCACAGTCGTGAAGCAGACCAGAGACTATACTGACTCAGCAAGTGAAGGAGAGTCTTTGGGTAAAGCTGAGTAAAATTAATAGGCTTTACAAATTGAATATTAGGGATTTTTTGTGGTGGTGCTCTTGGACAACCCTGGTTGCTGGATTAACTGTGCAGCTACTGTATGTACACAAAGTCCCCACAACAATTGACAGGAAGTGAGTTCATCATCTAGTGTGTGTGTGTGTGTGTGTGTGTGTGTGTGTGTGTGTGTGTGTGTGTGTGTGTGTGTGTGTGTGTGTGTGTGTGTGTGTGTGTGTGTGTGTGTGTGCGTGCGCCTGTATGTGTGTGTGAATTGGCGGTGACATGGGACGCGCCCAATTAATTGTGGGCGGCGTCTTTCCCGGACTGCTTGAGTCACATCCAGCTGATGCCATGATGGTCTGTGGGTGTGTGGTGCAAGACTCAGTAGCCTAGGGCCAAATAGCAGAGCGGAGAGAAGAGGAAAGAGGGGAGTAGAGAGAAGAGAGAGAGAGAGAGAGAGAGAGAGAGAGAGAGAGAGAGAGAGAGAGAGAGAGAGAGAGAGAGAGAGAGAGACAGACAGACAGAAAGACAGAGAGAGAGAGCTCTCTGATGGAAGAGTGTAGATTATCTGATGGAAGAGTGCAGCCGTAAAAGATGACAGTACGGCTCAGGGGCCAATCATTCTGGTGACAACACGCGATTGGTATATACTAAAAGGGTGGGGAGTGTTTATAGCGGTTTGGTTTACAGTTTTTAGATTTTGTAGGGTGTTGGGTAAGAGAGAGGTGGTAATCATGAGTAGTGGTTGGACCAAAAGAGATTAATACATCTCTTGAAAATGCAAGCATGCTGATGAAACAGTTTAGAAAGTTATTCAGTCCAAAAATAAAAGAAGGTAGAACTTTTTTATAGGATAGCTAGTGCAAGTAGGACAGCCATGGCAAGAAAATGCAAAAAACGTATGCTTATGAAAGCATTAAGAACAGCAGTCATAAAAAGAGGGAAAAAAGCTTGGTATTAAGCTTTGGATGGATATATCAACGGACAAAGATTCCACTTTTAAAACAAATCAAGAAAGCGAAGGACTCAAACAGAATCAAAGTGACTGAATGACAATCATATTCCTGTGGTCGAGTTCCTGATCGATTCTTAACTGCCCAACCCACCTACCCTCCCTCTGCTCCTACTCCTCTCCTTGATCCCAGCCCTCCCCTCCATCTAATCTAGTGTTTCTCAACGGGGGCTCTACAGTCCCCAAGGGGTCTTTGAGGAGGCCTAGGGGGGCGTTGAGAAGGATACAGTTGAGAGGGGCGGCGCTCAGTTGGCATTGGGGAGCATTAGTCCATTTTATTGTTTAATACTAAGGGGGGCATTGGCAGGCTTATGATAAGATCAGGGGGGGCGTTGAGAGGTTTATGATGAGGTCCAGGGGGCGTTGGGAGGTTTATGATGAGGTCCAAGGGGCGTTGGGAGGTATATGAAGAGGTTTGTTCAAAAAAGGTTGAGAACCACTGCTCTAATCTGATAATATTCCACTGTCAGAGGCAGCACTCTAATCATCGCTTTGGCCGCTCTTAAAAATACCTTCCCTTTATAGCCCCCGCTGAGCTGCTGGAGGCTGCTGCTGGGCAGAGAGGGGGCAGTAAATCAGGCAGGGGAGAGACTCGGGACGCACGGAGACAGCCCAGAAACGGAACTGCTGAAAGGTCCCATCGCTGCTCTCTCTGTGCGAGCGTTCGGCACCCTCCTCTTCACCACACCCCCCACACAGTTAAAAAAATGCAGAGCTGATTCAACACTGGGACCAGGAGCACTCCAGAGGGTGTTGAATCGTCTCTCTAAGTGTTGAATTAACACTGCCTTTTTTTACTGTGTACTCCAGCTCTAGAGGTGGTGGTGGAGGGTGGTGGGGTTCTGGGAGGGTTGGCTTTGTCCCGGGGCAGATGCTGGGCTAAGCAGAATGCGAGTGTGTGTGGGAGCAGCCTCCACGGCGACAGCAGCAGGGAGAAAAGGGCCTTCTAGAATAGAATGCTCCTGACCTTCACACTGATACCCCTGCCGATTCCGCAGACGGAATCCCAATTATGAGCAGAACATATCAGGGATTTCTGGGATACGGAGGGAAGGGAAAACGGCAAGCCCCACTTGCGCAAAAGGTCAGAATTAATGGGGCTGGTTTTTTATTACACCCCCACTCTCTGTTCAACACGCCGCATTCCACAGGTTAAAACAGCATTTAGCCTGAGCGCCTTATCCCACTTACAAAAGCAAACAAGATTCCCTACGCTGTATGCCATTGTATGCCATTCAGTTCAGCCTCATTCATCCCCTGACATTTAAAAACTCTGATTAACTCATTAAGAATCAAAAATCGTCACTGACACTGTTTCCAGACCCTTTACGGTGCTCTGTGCAGTACTGGTAGCTGATATGAATAAGCTAGTGGGGCTGGGGAACTCTTTGGGGGGTCTTCACTTCACTCTTAACCAGGTGAGTGCAGAAAACTCTGGGCCTGAGGGGCTGAATAGCTGCCATACCAGGCCAGGCCCCTCTCCGCTGACCTGGGCTAGTAGGAGTGTAACCTGGTCAGGCCTTACTGACAAGTGGTGATGAGTGACCACTGGGGACGGGGCATCAACCACTAAATTGAAGGCTGGTGGTGATTGGGTGTGTGTTGAAGGCTGGAGTGGAGGGAGAGGGGGGGTCTCAAAGGGTGATGTTTAGGGGCTAGAGGTGGAGGTTTTAGAGCTACAGAGCGATAGGATGGGGGCAGGGATGAGGTGAGGGGATAGGGCAGAGGGGAGAGGGGGTCGGTGCTTTATACCTGCTGGGCTGGGTAGAGCAGGTGATTGTATCTGCATCAACACACCATTAAAACAATTAACTGGCCCCCACCCAGACACTAAACAGCCACGGCTTGGGCTGGTAGTTTTGAATGGTGGCTCCAGACACCTTTCACCAAGTGATCTTTGGGTGGGAGGTGGTGGTGGATGGGGTGTAGGGATGCGATGAGGGGTGCTATAACCTGATCTGTGTCCGATCAGTTGTGTGAGGGGTTGTTTGATGGGGAGGGGGCCGGTTTTGTTAAGGAGGGAGAGAGGGACACGGCTGACAGCACTCCAGCGCTTGGGACTTAAAAGGCTGACCCAGCACACCTGCAGTCACCCTGTTATCTGAGAAACGACTGCCTGAAAACATCCAAAACACCTTTCTCTCTCCACCAGTCTCTCATTCTCTCTCCCATGAAGTGAGCATTATCCTATGGTTGAATGTGAACATTATCCTATGGTTGAATGACGTTTTCCTTGTCGTGAAGTAGCATTCAGTGAATAAACACAGAAACATAGCTGGCAGTGCCCCAAGATCACTTTTTTTTACAATTTGCATTAACACATGCATTGTCTGCCTTCATCTAAAACACTACAGACTGTGTGTCGTGTCTGCGTTCTTCCACCATGTCTCTGTTTGCCTTACAAGGCAACTGCCGCACCCGCATCAAGGAGACTGAGAAGCTTCATAGCATTAATCACTGAGATCTGGACTTTAGATGGGGTTACCTGAGCCTTTTCAGGGGGTGTGTGGGGTATGCAGGAGTGGACACACACACACACACACACACACACACACACACACACACACACACACACACACACACACACACACACACACAGAGGAAGAGGAAGAGAGAGAGAGAGAGAGAGAGAGAGAGAGAGAGAGAGAGAGAGAGAGAGAGAGAGAGAGAGAGAGAGAGAGAGAGAGAGAGAGAGAGAGAAGGGGCCATCTAAAACAGTGTGTTGACAACAGCTTTGTGCCAAAGAAGACAGCAGAGTCTGCGAGGTGGCAGGCAGAACAACCACCTGCCAGACTGGAATGGAGGGCTTTCTTAGGAACAAAGCTCGCAGTGCACCCAAATCCTGCACCCCCAATATCAAAAGGACGGGTAACTCCTTCAGGGGTTTGCCCTCGGCGTGATTCATGCTTGATTTTGGCTTCTCTGTTGCATGGCTAAACCAGTCTCGTTTGTTAGGCTTTTGTATGTCAATTTTGAGTTGAAAGAATTTGTCGAATAACTGTAAATGCCACAGCCCAAGGCTATTCATGTTTAGACGTCTAATTTAGGAATTTGAATTTAAAATACAGGCTGTTTAACATTTGGCTGTGTCAGAAGATGCATCCAAATATGTAGCATGAAATCATGCAACAATGTAGACTGGAGAACAACCAGAAAAATTAAAAATAATTTTAAAGACATTTCATCTAGCTCCGCATTTACACAATTTCAGTTGAGGTGGACTGACAAACATGTGCTCCAGATGCACAACCACTATCAGGACATTCACAATGGGAGTCTTAAATGAGAATTCTGTCCAATTTCAGCACGTTGTTGTATTGCCCTTGCTTTTTCTTGACTTGCCTTGTATTTCAAGACCCTTTCTGAGATACTGGCCATTCTAATAGGTGCATGGTTTATTTACATTAAAAAACACATTAAACTCCAAATATAATTCCAAATCGTATGCAACATCAGCAGACACCTTAACAGAACTAACTTTTGCAGTGACAGTTGGAGTCATTGGGTAGCATGGGTCAAGGGACATGTCAAGGGTAGCATGAGCAATTCAACGGCATGTTGAAATTGGCAAGAATTGGAGTCTGTCCATCTCTGCATCAGCCTTCGCCTGTTACAATAGATACATTCACATACATGTATTTATTTTTAATTTCCTATTTTTAATATCCTGCAAAAGCCCAATGGTCACCTTCAGCTGTCAACAATCACGTTTTATTTGCATTTAACGTACAATATCACTGTAATTTCTGCTCCAGGGGATGGGTAAAATATAAAATGTCTTTGCGCGACAGATCTTAAAAAAAAAAAATGTTGAAGGATGAGTGTTCACTGAGGAGCAAACATCTGTTTTTTGGTCCCTTTTACAATCGTATAGGACAGCACGGCCTGCTTTAGCATGGACAGCTGACTAGAACCCAGTCATACGTTTGTCCACAGCTGCAATTATACACTCCAAACACCGTCATTAGTCCACTCTTGAAACCACTGGCCTGACGGTCAACTACAGATGGTCCACAATCGAAGACCATCATAAAGAAAAATAGTATTATTTAAGCTGTATACTCAGAGTAAACACATTGCCAAAGAATCCTATAGGAAAAAATAAATAAATAAATAAATAATGCAAAACTGGTGTCAGATTTCATAATCAAGCTGCAACTAGCTTAACAAAATTCTACATAGAGTCCAAGCTGAAGTGAAGTACACCAAGAATCCAAACATAAAAGACCAACAATATCATACCCTCTACATTCCCATATTCATGGAACACCAAAAACACAGAGACTTTAACACTAACGCCTCAGAGACAAACATCGGCCATTTTACAAACCGACCAAAGAAAAAAAAAAGGGGGAAAACAGCAGAAGCGAGAGACAATGGCAGAGGTGTTTACATTCCCCCACTCTCTTGACTATGGCAAACACATTCAGCACCACTGAGTACAAAACAAACAACCGAGAAGGAGGCCGCCAAAAATCAGCTACCTTTTTGCCTCCTTTCCTTCAAGTCGAGGACTTTGTCACACCTCAAACAACTCAACAGACCAAACACCTACTGCGGAAGCCAACACTCAGCTTGATTACTCAGTAAATATGACTAAACTGAACAATTTCCAGTTTTATCCTCAATTCAACTGATGTCATGTCAACCCAAAGCCAACAACAGAAGGCCCCTCCAGATTTTCCTATGGGTCCATAAGCTCCTCCAGGTAAGGACGGCACTATGGAGCGTCCCACCAGTGACCGTTACTCAGGCACCGCTCTGAGGCATCGAATCAATCACCGCTCGGCCCTTACCTCACTGTACGTGGCCGATGGGGTGGTCTCCAGGTACAACATGTTGGCACTGAGGTTGAGCAGAGCTGCGGCTGTTTGCTCCACTGGCTCCAGGGTTCTTCCGCCTGTTGCTTCCCAGTAAGGAAATTGCGATGGTGAAAACGTTTTGGGGGGGTCAACGGGAAGGAATGGAACAGGGAAAGGGGGTCTTTGAGGAAGCAAGAGTCTCTATAGGAATTCTCAGCAGAAGCCCTATATACTGGGACGGGAAAAAGGGGAGGGAACTGAGGTTTGACTTGACTACCTGTCCAATACCTGGTATCCACACCCAGTTTTTTGGAGGAGTGCTCCTGCTGTTTCTTCTGCTTCCTTAAGGAGATACTGCACTGGGGGATCCAATCAGTGAGTGCAGCAATCCCTGCGGCATCCAAGATGCATTAACCAGGCCATGGGCATCTGACAGTGCAGAATCTCGGCCTGTTTGCCGCAATTATTGCATTTACGTTCAAAAGTCAAATTTATATCACGTTTAAAAGTTATGACAAGGGATTTTCTACAAGAAAACTTAGGAATTATGCTGTTACAGAAATATATAACATTTCCCCCCACAAACACCCAAGTTTTAGGAAAAGTGGGCTGAAAACTGGAGCTGTAACTTTTGAGGTAAGGTGTGGTAGGTTTTGAGAAATTAAACAAGCACTGTTAAATCTAAAATGCATATATGAAATGCACCTGAATTAATGTCACAGTGCTAGTATTGGAAGACAATCACTAGCCGTGAAGGAAACAAGAGACAGGCACTAAAAAGCTGTGATGACTCCCATAGAAGCCGAAACATCAGTCTTGACCATACCTCAGTCTAGTGCTCTGCATTAAGATGTCTTAGTGGAGGGCCTTAAAGTCTTAAAGGAAAATGGTACGAGGGGTCTGGTTGCAGTGAGTGACTAAGGACCCAGGAGCCCATCTAGCGTTGCATGGCTCTCGTTTACATAAGAATAGCCACCCTCTCCTCCACCTCCTCCTCCTCCTCCTCCCTCTACCACCATCATTAGGCTCCACAGCCACAGACAAAAGGGCCTGCAGCACGCTGCTTGTATCTATCAGAGATGACTGGTGTAGATGTGTTTGGACCGCATGAATGTCTGAAGGGCCGCCGCATGGAGGACTGATAGCGAGGTCTGCTGTCCTATTGTCTTTAGTCTTCTGTGTGTGTGTGTGGTGTGGTGTCATTGTGGCTGGCAGGAGGCTCCCGCCACAGATCAAACTAGGGTACCAGATCAGATTTGGGGTGTGAGAAAGTACTGAGATGACTGATGACCAGTCTGTGACAGGCCAAACTGATTTGGTCGCTGATTTCAATTTGTGACTGGTTTACATCATACAGTACAGTAGCTCTGCCTATGCATATATAATGCACAACACTTTGGAGCTGAATGCATATGTCAGTGGTCTCCCAATGACGGCCCGCAGGCCAGATCTGGCCCCGGCATGGCAAACATTTGACGTGCCATGAGGTTGGAACAAATGAAAACATACATGTGTTCTACTGTATCTGTGGCCATACGGTTGGGCGATTTGTTTGGCCCTCAGCCGCATTTGCACAACATTTGGCCCTTGAGGAAAACTAATTGGAGACCACTGGCATATGGTAACATGGCCAAAAGGCAACATTTCAACAAGAAATATCAGTACTTATATTCTCATCTTGCATTTCTTTGCTAAACAGAAATGAACAATTAATCACCCCAAATTACTTTTACTTGGTGCTAACAATCAAATTGCCCATTGTTTCACATTTTGGATGTGCAACTGTTCAATATAAGCATGAACATCTTGAACTCTTGCTGTAATTAACCAGCCAAGGGCTTTATATAGCCCTGCAGAGTCAGTTACAATCAATACACTATCCAGGAGTTAAAGAGTGTTACCCCTGGTACTGCAGGAGAAACTTGTGCCCAGGGGACACAAGGCTTGGGCCCCACAGGTTTGGGTTGGGCGGTGTCTGAGTGGTGTGTTTTGGGAAGTAGGGTAGGGTGGAAAGGTGGAATGGGGTGGGGTGGGGTGGCTCAGGGTAGAGTAGGGGCTGTAGGGAGGGTGTCGGGGGCTGAGTAAGAGTAGGGTGGGGTCTGGAGGAGCGGAGACTAGAGCGAGGGTGCTCCCTCGACCCACCACTAGCGTCTCCAATCAGGGGCCAACACCCAGGACAGCTCCCGAGGGCACCTTTTGTGTGTGTGTGTGTGTGTGTGTGTGTGTGTGTGTGTGTGTGTGTGTGTGTGTGTGTGTGTGTGTGTGTGTGTGTGTGTGTGTGTGTGTGTGAGGCAACAAAATCACGGTAGAATTCCATACAAAAAAAAATACAGCACACCCTTCAACATTGATTGACACCGATATGCATCCTTGCTCGCTCTCTGTCTCACACACACACACACACACACACACACACACACACACACACACACACACACACACACACACACACACACACACACACACACACACACACACACACACACACACACACACACACACACACACACCCTTCAGTCCACATAAACACCTTGGCTTCCCTTGGTCAGCCATGGGGCCATGCGCGGGCCAATCCTCATCCAGACCTCAGGTGTCCCCTTTTGAAGTGGACAATTAGGCAGCCTAAACAAACTTGTAATTATGCTAAAACAACATTGGCAGTGGTGTTGAATGCTGGTTAGAGCCCTTATTGTGTCAGGCCCAGCAGGGTGCTGCCTGCTACCGCTCCAGTAGCTCACGTCAAGAGAAAGTAATCTGAACTGATGTACGTGTATTTGTATTTGCAAATGACGCATTTTCATTGGCAGTTCACTTCAGATCATAGCGTGCATTCTATTTCAAATGTAAAGATGTTGATTCTATTGCAGATTTAAAGGTGCCAACTAGTATTTAATTTATGCCATGTTGTATTTCAAAATGAGTAGAAATCCATTAACATAATTCCTGTGTGTGTGTGTGTGTGTGTGTGTGTGTGTGTGTGTGTGTGTGTGTGTGTGTGTGTGTGTGTGTGTGTGTGTGTGTGTGTGTGTGTGTGTGTGTGTGTGTGTGTGTGTGCGCGTGTTAAGGGGTGGTTACGTCCATTTATGTATGCATCTGCATATTTTGAATGCTGTCTTTCAAGCTGGTATTAAACACACAAAACACAGTAAATCATGACTTTACAACAGCTTTGTAGGGAGCATTCTTTTCAACACCATCTATACGAGGAGGGCAACCCATAAAATGCCTGAAAGTCTAGAACAGTATCCCCCCCAACCCCTTAACCCGTATTACTCCTGTACTCGATGCAGAGCCATTTTACGGAGGCTCATAAAGGCTGAGGGGGGTTAAAGTGACATTCTCTGGGGTCCGCCTCGGGTGACACCAGTCCCCCCACAGCCACAAAGGGCCTAGATCCCTGGAGCTGACCCACCCAATAATCACAAATTACGGCACAGTCTGGGCGATGCTCAAATGGGGTGGGGTTGAGTAGGGTGCAGTGCAAGAGGAGGTGGAGGAGGAGGAGACGATAAACCCCTTTAAAGGGAGTGTAACCTCCAGGGGAGTAGGGCACGGCCCTTCTTTCTAATAACTTATTTACAGCGGGACAAAAGGTTTGATTTGAGTGACACTTGGAAATTAAAATGGATTAAATGCATCAATAACTGTCCGACGTCGGCCCCTGAGGCGAGCCGGTCAGCAATTAAGCTGGATGTTCCTGGCTAGCTGACTGGCCGTGCCTGCCTGCCTGCCTGCCTGCCTGCCTGCCACACTGTGAAACCCTACACCGTCCCGGGACACACTTGTTCGGCGCTGCTTTTCAGAGCTACAGCTCGACTTGGGGAAATGTCTCCTTGCATCCTGCTTATGTGTTATGTCGTCAGGTTGCATGTAGAACAGGGATCCCATTTGTCACAGTGCAAAACATCTGGACCACTCGTTTGGGTACTGTATGGGTGCGATGGGTGCTCTCTCTCTCTTTCTCCCCATCCGAGATGAAAAGCACCTCTCTGTCTCGGTTGCTCTGGCTCTGAATCAGCCAAGTGTTATTATTAGCTAAGAAGGCGACAGTGGGGACAGAGGTGCCAAGGAGACTAAAACGGAAACCTCCTCTTCCACCTCCTGCAGCAGACCAGACCTGAAGTTGTAATGCCGGTCTGTCAGTTAAACTTAATTCTCCTTTTCAATACCTTCAAGTGCCTGGGACTCGTTGCTTTTTCTAGTTTTTGGAAGGAACAGAGGTTTGGTGGGACAGAGTTTCCTCAAAATGAAGTGAGGAAGCCCAGATGAAGACCATGTCTGAGTTTGAAATATGTTGACATTTTAATAATATCTAGCCACCATTCATGAAGGTTTAATAAAGGATCTTCTTGCCTTCCATCTGTTAGACTTATTTCCCTAACCTCTTATATCTTCTTGTGGATACCCTTGAGTGCTTGGGACCTGTTGCTATTTCTTGATTTTGGAGGCGGCAGTGGGGACAGAGATTTTGAGGGACAGAGAGCCGGGTAGAGAGACTAAAACAGAAGCCTCCTCTTCCTCCCCCTCCAGCAGAGCAGACAGGCAGTTGTAAAGCTGAGAGAGGAAGTTCCAACAAACTCTTAGCACTTTTTGACTCTTGACTCAGACAAAAGGGTTTTTTCCCCTTCGGTCTGTTTGTCGCTTTTATGGGCCGCTGCCTTAAGACCTGTAGGATTAGGGAGCTATCAGGTGTCCTCCACTAGGACCACTGGCGTTGGGAGACACCTGCCCCACTCGTGGATGGAGGCCGTCAGTCGGCAATAACATCATGCACCTTTACCTGCACACACACACTACACAAATACACATCACACACCACACATTACACACGCACACACGCACACACGCACGCGCACACGCACACGCACACACACACACACACACACACACACACACACACACACACACACACAGTCACAAACACACAGTCCCTTACGCAATTAAGAGTCTATAACAGGGGTATTAAACTGAATCCGCAAAGCAGGTTAGAGTGTGACTTTAGCCATACAGAAACACAGTTGGGTTCAGCAGGTTTAGCCGGTGCCACATCTGGTCAGCGACAAGAGACTCACTCACTCTGATCAGAGAACATTGAATTTGTAAATGAAAAAAAAAGATAACGAAAAAAAATCAACAGGTCCCAGGTATTCAAAAGAAGAAGCAATTAACTTGGTCAACACGTTTCATCCACAGACGTGGTCTTCATCAGGGCAAAGTAATAAATCCCTGATGAAGACCACCAAGTGTGGTCGAAACATGTTGGCATTCTAATAATGATTAGCAGATAATAATATTAATTAAGAGTTTTAAAACCCATTTCCTTCTTTCGGGTAACATTGATTGCCTGGGACCTGTTGCTTTTTCTTGTTTTTGGATTCCACCCACCCCAGACACCAGTTTGGATTTTTTTAATCACACGGGAGTGCTGGATTGAATTTTTTGTTTTGACATTGAATTTACTGTATATTGGTAGTAACCAGCCGTTCATCAATTTGGATCAAACCTACTTTTCTTTACTATTAATGTTAATAAATGTGCAAAACAGGTCTAGACTGACTGATTGGCACCTTGCAAATGGGACAGAACCTGCAAAGTCACTGTAAGACATGTAAGTCAACAGTCACACACACACACACACACACACACACACACACACACACACACACACACACACACACACACACACACACACACACACACACACACACACACACACACACACACACACACACACCTGAATCATCTCAACCCAGACAAGGAAAAAAAACACAGCCCGATACACAATGTGCTTGCCTCAGCCTCAGTGTGTCCCTCAGTGGATATGTGTCACTATCTAAAAAGACATCAAAGCCGATCACCTTCAGAATGCCTTAATGGCTTAAATGTGTGTAAAAAAAAATACCAATGTGGAGAGCAAATTAAAGGGTTTCTGGAAAAGTGTTTAGGAAATGGATCACACTCAGTTTTTTCTTCTTTCATGTTCTTTTCTTTTTATTTAAACATTGCAGGGACTGACAGACGTTTCGGCTGCAAGAGCCTTCCTCAGTGACACTGAAAGAAGAAAAAACTGAGTGCGATTCATTTCCTAACTACTTGATTACTTCAGAGACGCACCAACAAGACAGAGGAGCGCGGTGTGTGGAAGATAATTGTCTGGAATAGTGTGAATACAGTACGAAGCAGCCAAAAGCTGAGTGTGGCATCCTGACGTGATTTGGCTAACTGAGGGGGCGGGGACAAGTTTGTCACCTCTGCTGCCTGAGGGCTGGCAACTATTCCCTTTGATGATGCCACTGTACACACACACACACACACACACACACACACACACACACACACACACACACACACACACACACACACACACACACACACTTTGAAGATGCAAGGTTGCATACGCACGCACACACGCAGGCACGCACGCACACACACACACTTTGAAGATGCAAGATTACATACAGACACAAGCATGCACGCACGCACGTACTCGCGCACACACGCACACACACACACACACACACACACACACACACACACACACACACACACACACACACACACACACACACACACACACACACACACACCACACTTGCACCCGCACGCACATACAGTACACTTTAAAGACGCAAGTTTGCATACATACACACATGCACGCTTGCTCGCTCGCTCACACACGCATGCACACACAGGGAGTAGTGTGAGGAAGAACAAGAAGCAAGACTGCATACACACATACACACACACACACACACACACACACACACACACACACACACACACACACACACACACACACACTTTGATGATGCCAGAGAAATGCTCGGGGGGGAAATTAGAAAGCAGAGGTAAGAAGGCCGCGCCCCAATAGCTAGAGGTGACAAGCACAAATGCCATGCGGACAACAAACCACGGCAGATACCCTGCACCCCAACCAGACAACCTCCATAAGAAAACTACAAAAGGAGGAACAGCTGCATCATTAAGAAGAGTGGCATGATGCACAGTAAAATTCAAATCATATTTTGGATTTGTTGACTAACAAAGTTTTGGTTTAGTACATTCATGCACGAGAGATACTGCAATAAGGCACTAACTTACTTACAATGCAGATTAACAATAAAAAATAGATAGTGTTTGTTTATTTTGATATGCTTCACATGCTTTGCTAGTTGTATAGTCATTATTTTGGCTGTCTCATCATACACAGTAAATGTGTGTTATACCAGTACGTCTCATGCATACTGCAATACTAAGCTTATGTAAAATGTGGTAAATTCTTTTGAATACAATATCAACTATCTCTGGATGGATGTTACAGTAAGATGCATGCAGCTGACGATTCCATAGCGTGGCCTAATATCTCGTTTAGGGCACCTTTGTACGGTAAAGCTGCAGTAGTGAGAAGCATTCAGGTTGGGAATTTTTGAAAGGTAGTGGCGTTTAGATTAAATCACCTACATTTCTGGATTTGGAAGGGTATTGCTCTGATTTGCCTAGACAGTGTGCATATGTATCCTCTTGGACAGGTGCGGGCTGTTTGTTTATTTTGCTAACTACAAAACAGTAAATAGAGTGGGATCCATGCCAGGAAATGCAAGCGCACCATCATAATCTCATTTGGAATCGCCTGTTCTACACCATCATTGTTAACGTACAAACAGAATTTAATCAGAACATCCCTTAGAGGGAGGAAAACAAAATGATGAGATGCCAATTCCAATGCCAGGGAGAGATTAATACCAGCAGTTCTCGTTTGCGCTTTGTACTCACAAACTACAAAGATACGTAGACACACAAATATCTTGTCACTACCTGAGCTCCAGTTCAATACTCCAGAACAACACATTCATACATATTATATATACTGCACTGGATCTAATGAGTAGAGTAAAAACAATTGGGTGGGGAGTGGGTGTCGTCAATATTTAACTTACAGTCAATAAATCCATAAAGAATATTTACAACAGAGTCAAATTACTCCAGTCAAAAGTCAATGTGCCTGTAAAATTCTGGAGGTGGCCACTGCAATAATGTTGAACGTTGTTTAATATTTACACAATTACAATATTAACAATATTTACATATATGTACAGAATTCATGCTGATAATGTTACACTGAACAAAGAGTAAAATTAACACTATTTTTTGAGTGGGACCAGATGTTACACTGGGAGTTCATTTCAACTCTTTAGGAGTTATAGTAACACTGGTATTATTACTATGTTGGGCAATATGGCAAAAATGTAATATCACATTTTTTTAAAAGGTGCACCGTGTAGGATGGTGGCCAGAGTAGGTACTGCAACTATGCTACTCATTGAAACTGTTCTGTCTACTGCCCAATTGGATTTTCTCATGAATATTCACTAAATAACGAACTGATATTTACTAGTATCACCAAAGTACAGTAAGTTTTGCAGCTAAAAATGTATATTTCTGGAAATTCAAGATGGCAGACAATGGAGAAGATCCCCTTTCATGTATGACATTTTCCCAGTCTTAATGAATACTTAAAATTTGATGGTGGTGATCAGAATTCATGAAAAAGGTAACATTTGTAAATGGGCAGCATACGTTCTGAAAATATACTGCTAAAAACATTAAACAGTTCACCTTTAAACAGTTCACCCCCCCCCCCAAAACCCCAAACAAACAGGCATTTTACGTTGTATATACTTGCACTTTGTAATTGGCAATTAATTCAATGTAAACACACTGATGACCATAGGCGTGCACAGATAGACTAGTGGTGTTGCTTGGTCAACACCAAGTTGCCTTTAAAAGACAAAAGTGCCCTTTTGAAAGTTCGGTTTTTATTTTTATTTTTAATTATTTTATTCCTTAAATGTAGGCTTAACACTGTATTCGATGTTCCCATCATCATTTAGACATAATTGTCAATTAAAATCGCGTGATAATAATGCCCCAAAATGCCTCATGCCCCCTCCAACGGCACACATCTCTCCCTTTGTCAACGTGAGCGCGCTTGAACTGACAGATTCGGAAGCGCGTCAGGCAGCAGTGTGGCGGGCAGCCCCAAATGCCGTTCTCCCCTCCAGCCAGGTAACATCATAGCCTATTTATGATGTTGAAAGTTGCGTGTGACTTTGGAAGTGATCTAAAGAGAGCCCTGGCTTTCATAATGAGACTTTGCAAATTGTGCATTTAGGCCCTATCAAATCTACCGCAGAAAAGGTAGCCAATGTCAACAACTAACACGTGTAACATGATTGCAAAAAATATTATATTAGCAATGAATCCAGAAGTTGCTCAAACAGTTTCAGGTCTAAAGATTAACAGAATGTTTGGGAAACAGCAAGAGGATTCATGTAGGCCTATGTTTGGGAACTATGCAACACACCAAATCACATTTGTGACAGACGGCATGGAACAGAACAGCGGTCACGGCCAGGGAGAAAAAAAGGTTGTGCGTAAATTCCAGCAAATCTGCCACTTATAGCCTTCTGCACAGCACAGCAATCAAAGCAGGGTGCACACAGCAATGTCTTATGTGGGGGGAAACAGGTAGGCTATAGAGGATTGTGCTTGACACCTCCAGAAATGTGTAGCCTACACGGATAAAACCTCCGACCCAAAGTAGCAGTTTTCACTCACAATACCCGTGTAATAGGCTAGACTAAATCCTTTTGACGTCTTGAAATGAGAGTTAAGCTTTAATATTCTTTTTAACAGTTTG
>NC_085862.1:41870868-41890868 GCF_034702125.1 Engraulis encrasicolus | reverse complement strand
AGAGGGAGGGGAAAAGAGAGAGAGAAAGAGAGAGAAGGGGGAGGGCAAAAAGAAAGAGATGAGTTGGCAGGTGTTGCATTATACCGTTTGCCTGCAGCAAGATAAAAGGAAGAAACAGAGAGACCCACGCATACACCGACTCTGAAGGACGATGTGTCAAAGAATTATGGGCAGCACCTTTCAAACCAAATATGAAGTCAAAAATACAGAGCCTTAGGCTTGAACTGATCCTCACTCTCACTTCTGTGTGTGTGTGTGTGTGTGTGTGTGTGTGTGTGTGTGTGTGTGTGTGTGTGTGTGTGTGTGTGTGTGTGTGTGTGTGTGTGTGTGTGTGTGTGTGTGTGTGTGTGCGTGCGCGCGCACGCACCATTGTGGGGAGCCAAAGGTTCCCACTAAGATAATAAAATGTAGTAAATGCTATTTTGTGGGGTCCACATTTTGGGCGCCATGAATGTTTTTTCTTGGTAGCTTTGTTTTTGGTAAAAGTAAAAGTGTAAAAAAACATTTCCTCACTGACAGGTTAAGGTTGGGGATTGTTTTGGTGTGGGCACTGTTTAGCATTCTTAAGCTATTGTTAGGGTTACGGTAATATGAATGGAAGTGCTGTATGTGTGTGTGTGTGTGTGTGTGTGTGTGTGTGTGTGTGTGTGTGTGTGTGTGTGTGTGTGTGTGTGTGTGTGTGTGTGTGTGTGTGTGTGTGTGTGTGTGTGAGGGAGCCATGGTGATCTACAGGTGATCAGTAACCCTGGGCCTGCAACACCACTGGTCCGAGCCCAAACCCTGTCACTCTGGGCTGGGTGCCTGCCCTGGGGGAAGGTGCTGAGGGGGCTAGAAGTCTATGTGTCTATGTGCTATACCAGGGGTCCACAAACTTTTTTTCTCTGGGGGCCACATTATCGTTCCTGACTGTGATCAGGAGCCGGAATCAATGTGGGCTGTATGCTAGGCCACTGCCTGTTACAGCCGTAATTTCTAGCATAAAATAGTTAATCATTACAAGCGATTTGCAAAAGAAGTGAGTACTTCACATGTAAAAATAGCAAGGAAAGGTTAGAAAAATATGGTGATTGACAGTTTATGAGTGATACAATAGATACAATATTTTATCATTCTTTTTTTCTGTGAGGATTGCTTCTTTGGGCCAGTGTAAATGGTGAGGTGGAGGGCCAGTCAAAGGGGCATGGTGGGCCGCATCCGACCCCCGGGCCTTCGTTTGGGGACCCCTGTGCTATACCATGTGAGCACAACCCGATGGTGGGTGAAGAGGGGTGTGTGTGTGTGTGTGTGTGTGTGTGTGTGTGTGTGTGTGTGTGTGTGTGTGTGTGTGTGTGTGAGAGAGAGAGAGAGAGAGAGAGAGAGACTGTGTGTGTGTGTGTGTGTGTGTGTGTGTGTGTGTGTGTGTGTGTGTGTGTGTGTGTGTGTGTGTGTGTGTGTGTGTGTGTGTGTATGTGTGTGTGTGTGTGTGTGTGTGTGTGTGTGTGTGTGTGTGTGTGTGTGTGTGTGTGTGTGTGTGTGTGTGTGTGTGCGCGTGCGTGCGCCCACGCATGCATGTGCGTGTTAGAGAGAGTGTGTGTGGGGAGGGTTAGATAAGGGTGTTGCATTAATCACCAGATCAAGGGAAAATAGTCCCCCTCAGGGCAGTGAGATGCCTAACTCACACCCTATTTTTCCCTCCCCCTTGGCATTCTTTCATTCCCTCTCTCTTTTCTCTCTTCCTTTTCACTCTCCGTCTCCTTCTCTCCCCTCTGTCCCCACCTCTATCTCTTAACCCTGTAACTCTCATTCTCCTTTCCCTGTTTTTCTCTCTCTAAAGCACCCTCTCTCCAGTATCTATCTATCTATCTATCTATCTATCTATCTATCTATCTATCTATCTATCTATCTATCTATCTATCTATCTATCTATCTATCTATCTATCTATCTATCTATCTATCTCACTGACTCAGTCTTTCTAGTGTGCTCTCTCTCTCTCTCTCTCTCTCTCTCTCTCTCTCTCCTGGACCAGAGCATTCCTCAGTAGGGAGGGGTGCCAGGGTGCTCATCATCACCCTCCACAGGCAGTCTCCAAAAAACCTAGAGGATTGTTACCGTGGCTACAGGTCACCGGAGGAAATGTCAGACTTTCCACTGCCATCTGTTATGTACATAGGGCCTCATAGCAGAGGATGCTGAGCGATGATGGAGGTCTCTTGAAAGCAAGGGAAGAAAAAAAAGACAAAGAAAACAAACACTGCACTGTGTGTGAACAGTGTCTGCAGAAAGACCCTGCCAAAGCAAATGGGCGCTGCCAGGTGGGGGGTTAGGATTGACACTGAGGGTCCGTCCACATTGACATGGGGCCCTTTAAGGACACTGTTGATACTAACTGACATGATACAAGTCGTGGGGGTGTTCAAAATTGTATGGATGGATCTAGCATAATATGAGAAAATAATAATGAATAAAATAACATTTTTCTTGTCAACTCCAAAGTTAGCTTTTCTTGTCATTACAAAATTGACTTCACTAAGCTTTGGAATGGCAGCCCCATAGTAAAGAATGGGAGCTATTGTGAGACGATTGAGGGACTACTACTAGGCCTATGAATACTCTATATATGAGTTGTTTGGTTTTTTAGTTCATAGATCCAACAAAAAAGTTCATGTTTCATAGGATTGCTACTATACTGTATCAAAATTTCTATATGGACAACCAACTTAACGGTCTAGTAGAAAAGAAACAGTCACAAAAAAGTGTTTTTTTTCAAGCAACATTCCCAACTGGTACAGAAAATGCCCAATATACAGGACTTAACAAGGTCAACACGAATATAAAGAGAGTCAGAGAGTTCTTCCATGTTTACAGCGGTTTTATGCATTTCAGGTGGGAAAATCATATGCATGTAAAAAAAATCACAAATAAATGTAAAATGGCCAACATCATGGTAATCATACCCATTGCTATAACTCAAAATGGACTCAGAATGGGGGGTGCTGTGGCGCAGCACGCTAAGCCCCCCACATTTGGACTTGCATGCCCACGGGGACCCCGGTTCGAGTCCGGCCGGGGTCATTTCCCGATCCCACTCGCTTCCTGTCACCATCTCAGACTGTCCTATCAAATAAAGGCATAAAAGCCCCTAATATATATATATTTTTTTTTTGTATTACTATTATTATTTATTTTTTTAAATGGACTCAAAATGGCCACACACACCATGAACAACATCCTATTTCTTTTGAAATCAAACAGCAAATAAACCTGAGAGGAGGTGCTAAACCAGAATCAGCAAAACTGTTGACTTACTGTGCAGAAGAAGTCATCGGGACTGAGCTGCAAGCTTTCCTCATTATCAAAGGCCATATTGAGCATGTCCAAGTTGGGCACAGAGCCTGGTGACCCAAGAGTCATCACAGCTTCACCACGAAACAGCAGAATTTGAGGGGATGTCGGACACGCAAAGTGACCCAGGTTACATAAACTATACTCAACCCCAATATGTACAGTGACTCTTACAGCAGCTCGGTGGCTGTAGCCTTGACCATCTTAGGGTGGTGGGAAACCCCATGGTAGACACCAACGCCCACAGATGTCAAGGTGGGGAATTTACCGCTAAAACTCCCAACTGATTTTCTACCCCAGTGGTTAGCAACTTAACGCTCATCTGCCATTGTAAACAAATGCACACAACTGATCAATTTATGGTGCTTTCTGCAAACATCACAGCACTGGAAACATCTAACAGATTTGATTGAATAATTTCCTCTGCATTTAGCGCTTTTGTATGGCCTGTTGTAAAGAATTACAGTTACTGTGGACCCAAACCTAGTTTGAGAGGTTATCACTATCCTATGTAATATCATTCAACAGGGAAGCGCTTGGGCTGTATTGTCCTGTTGACATCACACTCATAACATTGAGCTGACACCTCTATCCAAAACATAAACATATGCATTGACATATGTTGACATGTGTTATCAAACTGCAACATGCCATGTCAGTATGCAGTCTAAGCTTTTAAAAGCCCCCCACACATCTCACTTCCTGTTGTGTCATTCACAATACGCAGTATGTCATATGGCATGACACATCCTGATATTTCAGTTTTATATGATCCTCAGAGTTGTCAGTTAAATTACGTGCAATATAAAATGATGGCAATTCCACATTTGCTGTTTCCATAAAAAATGGCTGAGATGATTTATAATGTATAACCATGTGTTTCATAATTGTGGGATTATTGCTGTGTCTCGTGCCAACATCCACAGTCAATACCCACAAATGTTCTCTTCTTTTTTTGTTCTTTGGCTGTGTTCCGCACAAGAGAACAACACCAGCCGTATCCTGTGTTGTGAAAGCCTTTATGCCAGGAGACCTTAGGTGGACGTGACACATGCCAGAATGCTGTTGATGCAATAGGCCTGTGGGTGTTGGTTAGCAGCTTTCAAGATATGAAAGGAATCGAGCCATATTGCTTACTGTGCAATAAGTCAGATGTTGTATAATATTGTCACCATTATGTTATTGTTATTGTAGTTATTGTTATTGTTGTTATTATGTTCATGTCACAGACTAATAATTAACAATGATAAAACTACTTATGTTAAGCCATCATTTTTAGCCATCATTTTAAGTGCAAGGCTTTGATTAACCTCATCATTTACAGTAAATGAGAGAGCACCATTCAATTAGCAGTTTAAAATGCTTACATTGCCAACCTTCTTTTCATCAGTTGTTATTCCATTGGCCTTTTTACAACAAAGGTCTTACTGTAGTAAGGCTGGGCCATCCTCAGTGAAGTCACCTGCACCTACAGTACACTCCCTCTCCCACACAACATCTCACCTGCTTTCTCATCACCATCTTCTCAATGACATTCCTGTTCTCTTTCCCAACACTCACCCACACATAACGATGAACCGAGTACTTGATGTTTCCAACGGCTCGGTTGCTTTCCTTCGTTAAGGGAATTCATGCACTGACTTAATTTACTTACATAACACAATGATTCTCATAGTAGTTTTGGGCACCAATGTTTGTTGTGTACTGTGGAAGTACACAAAGTTGACAAAATTCCTGTTGTGATCTGTGTTACCCATGACTTTATCAGGACTCCCTGGCAGAAGAGACTCTAGTCTCAATGGGACAATCCTGGCTAAATAAAGGATAAATGAAAATTATCAGTTCATTGTGATAGGCTCCTTGTACAGCATATACGGTATCTCTGTACTTGATAAATAAAATCAAACCATGATTCTTCATCTGCCTACTCTATTCTCACACCCACTAGTATGTTCATCCATTTACCCATGCAGTGCACACCCTACACACACTACTGTCTTTCATTCACAGTTTAGTGATATATTTCATCATCATCTCTTTAGTTCTTTGGTAATCCCACACACTTTCCTACTATACTATGTAAGGTAGAATGACCTGGTGTGGGACAGTTTCAATTGCCATTCCAATTTCTGGTGGTCTTTTACTGCGGATGGCCTCGTCAACAGACTTATTTGCTCTTTCCTGTTACAGTCAACTACATCACAACATTGGTATGACAATGCAAAGAGTCTTAAATTAAGTTAATTAAAAATTGGTTGGTCATTTCCATTTTTGTGACAATAAGGAAAGAGTAAGAGTAAGAGTAAAGCAAAAATTCCAAATCTTAAAACAAAACAAGAAATCACATTTTTTTTAACATGTGACTCACAGATTTCTACACATTGGATTTGGTTGTAATTTTTCAGCACTTTTTTAGCTTCAGGCAGAGCCACATCTCCTAAAAGTTAAAGTATTCCACAGTGCCCCACTTTCAACCAAGTCACACCCAATGTGTCAAAATGCGAAGCAAAGGGGTACATTTTGGCACTTGTACTGTATATTGAGGTTTGTTTGTTTGTTTTTTGTAGTCATATATTGACAAGTTGGGTGTGACACTGTGTAGCAACCCCCTTCATGGCATTCTGCCCTAAAGCTGGTGCCTTCAGCCCACTTACCGAGTAGGGCTCCTCTGCCTCGCGCATGGTGATGCAGTCCATGCTGATCTGGATGGTGTTGCTGGGGGAACCGTGGGCCGGGCTGCTCTCAGAGAAGTTCAACTCGATGGGCTGCACCGAGTGAAAGGCCGACCTATGAAGAGGAGAGAGATGAAGAGAGAGAGAGCCCTTTAGAGGTCACAATCTACAACATGAAAGTGAAAAAGTGAAAGCCCATTGGGAAACTCCAACTCCCATTGTCATTGTGACACAGCACTCCACAGCACACAAGTGAACACTGCACACAACGAAATTGCATTTATGCCTCACCCGTGCAAGGGGGCAGCTCTCAGTGGCGCCCCATGGGGAGCAGTGCGGTGGGACGGTACCATGCTTAGGGTACCTCAGTCATGGAGGAGGATGGGGGAGAGCACTGGTTGATTACTCCCCCCACCAACCTGGCGGGTCGGGAGTCGAACCGGCAACCTCTAGGATGCAAGTCTGACGCCCTAACCGCTCACCCATGACTGCCCGACATGGCTACAGCAATCCGGGTCGTGGCCGCATCACCACCTTGGTGTGCATTATTTTTCCTGTTATACACAAACCGTGTCGTCAATCATTCCTAACTTATAAATACTGAAACATTCAAATCATTTATTTTTCTACACTACACAACAATGTTATGTCATGTTGTTATTTATGTTACTTTGTGGTGTGTTAAGTTATGCTCTTTTCTGACTCAAATGGGATACATCTAGTTTGCTAAATTTAAGCATTTCTTCTCCATTGACTAGTTTACGCTTGTCCAGTGCTCTCATTAAAAACCATATATACTGAATATACCGGTAGGTATATATATTTTTTTAATCATAGGTCGTCCAATGCCCAACGTCTAGATGTTAGGGATAGCGCCCGACGAGGTGTATCAATATCAAGGAAATTAATGGGCGAGGCAGAGGCGTAGAACTTTTGCCAAGTCAATTTTTCCATTGATATCTGGATACCTTAAAGGCTGCCATCTCGCTTATCACCCGTTGTCATATTTCATTTTTTATTGATTTATAATTATTTTCTTTAGGCAGCAATCTAAAAACAGCTGTTTTAAGCGTTGGTGTAGTCTAACGCTTTGTGAGAAAGTATGTAGATCCACAAGGCTGCGCTTCATTCTGTTGCTATGGGTACCACCAGGGACGGATCATGACTCCATGGGCCCCTGGGCCAGACAACAAGAAAGGGCCCCCTCCAGATGTTAGAGACCCTATATTGTTGGGCATTCAGGTGTTTTTCCCCTGAAAATATGTGAAAATAGAGTTGTTAAAAGTGTGATTTTACACAACATGAGAATGGAAATTTAGAGGATTGGGCTTCAGGGCCCTCTGGACTCTTGGGCCCCTGGGCCTGGGCCCAGTAGTCCCTTGCAGTAATCCATCCTTGGGTACCACTTCCTACTTTTCAAGCAACAATGTTGCAAGCAGTTCCCTTTGCTATTTACTTGAATTTGTTTATTGTTGTCAGACATTTCAATTGCAATTGCGTTTATCATATATTTCAATTACTATCGGGTTCATTTATTTGAAGTAGTGACATTTCGCCAATTATTGCAAGTGATCTCGCTGTGGATTGCAGAAGGAGTTAGCTGGTATCTGATTGCTTTTATTCAGTCTCAGTTTGAAGGTGACACAGACGCATGTCTTTTTCCATCCAAATGAGTGGTGGTTGAGCTCCCTATTTACCTTTCTACCACCACACCAATAACAGTAGCCTACCTTAGGCTACATAGCTTACATCAAAGTCAAACCAAACTTTATGCCCCAGAGCTCGTTGGTGGAAAGAGGTGGTGATCGGGTCAGGTGTGTTATTTGCTTAAGATAATTACTTTAAACAGCATTACTTGATGAGAATGCTTTGACCACGATGAAGATTTAAAATAGAATGCCTGCCCTCAGGGATAAGTTGCCTAACTGGAAATGCATCCTTTACCATACTCAATAGGCGCGAACAACAGTGAGAGTTTATCAGACACTGTGTAGCCTACTACGCCATAGAGTACAGATAGGCTACCTATTTGTATCTTCAGATTATTATTTTTTTTCCTGGGACAGGGTTCAATCAGTCCGGAATATGGTCAGTGCGCACACACATGGCCCTGCCAAATGCAAGTATTCTACCAAAACAACACATCGATATGTAACGGTGATGAAAGTTCTTTTTACCAGAACTACTTCATATGTGTCCTGGTATTGGTGAATAACAGACACCTTGTCAGCCAATCAGAACACATTCTCCCTGTTCACCGGGTGATAAACAGTAAATAGAGGATGATTCCACTATCTCCTCTACCAAAGACAGAGGAGTTTTGTGTTTACTTTGTGGCTCTCCGTAGTTTCAGAGACACATAATGCAATGGCCCTGTCTTCTTTGCCACATCAGAACTATTTATGTAGTGCAACCCTGTCTGTGTTAGCCACTTCAATGATAAGTAGGTGGATTTTCACACAGAATCCCCCTGTTACACAGACTGAAAGTGGATTCCCCCATTCTTATTCTGTGTGTGTGTGTGTGTGTGTGTGTGTGTGTGTGTGTGTGTGTGTGTGTGTGTGTGTGTGTGTGTGTGTGTGTGTGTGTGTGTGTGTGTGTGTGTGTGTGTGTGTGAGAGAGAGACAGAGCGAGAGAGAGAGAAAGAGAGAGAGAGAAAGAGAGAGAGAGAGAGAAACACACACACACACACACACACACACACACACACACACACACACACACACACACACACACACACACACACACACACAGGATGCGGAGGAGGGATGACATTCCCTTTCTACTATCACAATGAAGCTGGGACTTGACCTAATTTTGATTTAGCAATATGGATATCTCAATCAAATGATTAAGCTGATTCACTGAGATCATTTACAATGAATCCTAAACCACACCGCTATAGATCTACAACAGGATATGTTTCATAAATCCTCCCTCCACTGGAGCTGTATCATTTTGGTATATTCAAATTTTCGCCTCCTGTGAAATCATCATTACTTCCCCCGAATTTTCATCACAGCGATAGACAGGTAGAAATGAAGGGACCGATGTATCTCTTCACATTGACAGGAGCAGTGAATGCTTTGTGCGGTGGCATTGTGTGTGTGTGTGTGTGTGTGTGTGTGTGTTTCTGTGTGTGTGTGTGTGTGTGTGTGTGTGTGTGTGTTTCTGTGTGTGTGTGTGTGTGTGTGTGTGTGTGTGTGTGTGTGTGTGTGTGTGTGTGTGTGTGTGTGTGTGTGTTTCTGCATGTGTGTGTCAGTGTGTGTGCAAGGGTTTTTGAACTTACTGATCGAGCATCTCCAGCAGCTGGTTGAGGACGTCAGGGCTGAGTATGTCTGGGTTCTGGCCGGCCTGGCTCTGGGCCATGGAGGCCAGCAGAGAACCCTCGGCCCAGGACAGACAGGACGACGGCTCCCGCAATCTACTGCAAACAGACACACACAAACACACACGCACACACACACACACACACACACACACACACACACACACACACACACACACACACACACACACACACACACACACACACACACACACACACACACACACCAGAACACACCAAATATCAGAACACACAAAAAATCAGACCATGAGCTGTGTAAGTCTGACCAAGAAATATGGGTGAGACTATAGAGTAACCCATGAGCACAACTTTAGTGAATTTCAAGTTCTCGCATTTACTCATCAAACAGAAGTCTTTTCAAAGTGACAGTGTAACTGCTGATTAGGGGGAAATGAAAGCAAACTACCAAACGAAACACCTGTACATTTTATAGAATTTCCTGTAGCCTACTCCTTCACTCTAGTAATAACAGAGGGAACAAATAAAAGTGTTGCTTTGAGTTAGTCAAAGTTGGAGAAGTGAAACACTTGACTCTCTATACAGTACTGAACACAAGGGAGACCACAAAAATGATGTGATGTCTGACCTCATATCCAAGTGACACAATTTGTCCATACAATTAGTGAATAATTGGGTGTCCCTCTGGTGCCACAGAACAGAAGACATTTTTCAGTATGTAAGTATGGAAGAAGTGAAGCTTTCCTAAACTCCATTATGTCAACAGCGGAATGTGTACAAAATATGTCTGTCAGTAACAGACACGGACTCTTTTGACCCGCTCCCCTGCAACCCAACACCACCCTCTCGCTGAGCACCCCCATTGTTCCCGGTGAAGTGGCGCACGCGGTCGTCTGAGCGCTGCGGAATTCCCCCAAGCGTCCATATGATAGCGCTGTGTTGCCTTGCGCTTCTCTCCGTCGGCGAGTGTTTTGCGTGCGCGACATCGCATCGCATCGCACGGAGGCGCGCCACGCCACCGGGCTGAGCTGAGCTAAGCTCATCTGACGTTGGCACTCTGCTGCAGAGCCGGAATTCCCCCGCATTCTGCGTGGGGGAGATATTAATACTCCTAAACTCCTGTCGTATCTGCTGAAACCGAACTGGGCTTCAACACACCACACCAGTGCGCCACAGCAAGAGAGACCACAACCATACACCGACTTTAGGCTATGTGGAAATGAAACTCCAGGGAGGTGAACCAGTTGGCAAGAAACCTACAAGAGTTGATTGACTGAGCCTGTTGGATGAGACTTGATTGGGTGTAAAGGAAAAAAAAGAAACTCAATTAACATGTATATTTTTTTCATTTTCGCACATAACTGCCAACCAAAACACTTAAATTCATACAATTCTTAATTCAGGAAAAAACACCTAACGACAGCCTTTATCCGATTTATTTTTCCAAGACTGCATGTGCGTGAGCGATTTCATCATCTACAACCCTTCCAATGGAGAGGTAATGGCCATGGATTTAACATATTCCACAAATACGAAATGAAAGCTGTGTTGGTGTAGAACTACAGCCTGAGTGGGAGCACACAGCATTTACAAAGTAAGCCTCAAATAAGCGGGATTCCTACCTAACGGGAAACATGCACTGCAAGACTAATTTCACCGTCACCTCTTCTTTTTTATGAGTTTAGCTAAATGGGTGTGGTAGGAGGCGAAGGCTTGGGTTAAATTACTGGGACAACGGTTCGCTGCCAACCCTGTCATAGGAGAGAATGGCGTCTTTCAACCCTAATGTGTACTTTAAGCCCCATAGATATTGTCATTTGGCACAGTAAAAGGCGCGCGGATGCCAAACCCATCCAAGTCAGTTGTCACTCCGCGTCCACAATCCCACCCCTCTGCATGCCCATTTCCCATTGTACACGAGATAATAATCTAAATCCCGCTGTATTTTACGCGGCAGACATGCATAGTTCTCGAGCTTTAGTGCAAGAGAATAAATACATCACTCGTTCACCAGGGCTAGAAAGCATAATAAGTGACCGGAGCAGCCAGGCTACCTGCTTTTTAGCCGCCATTCAACACCGTACAACCGGTAGGCATATGATGTCACATGTGTGACCAACACATTTCATAGATTGACCCTGAAGAACCTTTAGCCTAGTGGTTCTTCAGGGTCAATGTCACTTTGTATTATTTACATTTTCGTATCTAGGGAATATGACAGAATGCGTGCGTTTAGGTTAGCTTAGTTAGGTTAGTTTTAGTGCCTTTTCTGACCATTTAGCCTACGTGACCATTTAGCAAGGCCATGCTAGGCCTACTCACCTGAGGCGTAATGGATATTTTCAAGTTTTAAATGAGGCCTAAATAAATGGTGGCTGTTGGTCAGCCATCCCTGCCTTCATACCGCATAGGGCTAGGCTACTATATGTCCACACCAAATCAAACATGCGACAGTGTTGACGCCATTCTGCTCACGTCGTAGGCCTACGTGCTAATAAAAAAAAATTAAATTGACTGCTACCCAACCCTTCATGCCTACTTCGGCTATTCATCCAAGGCGCGTGAAACTTCAACGTCTCGACTCCTGTCACGTGAACATATGTCCAATTGAACTCGAGGCCAATTTCTGAGCCTTCCTCAGCTGATAATATAATAGAATACAGTACAATGGAATAGAATAGGCCTAAAATATAATATAGGCATAATATAATATGATTGGGCCTATAATATAATATAATATAAATATAATATAATATAATATAATGTACAATTTATAAACATATGACGGAAAGACACAACACCAAGTAGCCACTGAATGATTAAACATGTCAGGACGCTAATCTAGGTCTACTGGTTGCTATTCAAAGGTGTGTGAATTGTACTAAGGTTCGAATAGTATTTCTAATATTATAATATATAATAATATATAATATATACATATATAATAAGTTAAATCAATTTATTTTCATGTGGCATTTTTTTCAGCAACAATTAAAATAGGTCTACAAAATAGCACAACCCATGGTAAGATAAAGCCAAAGGCAGAAATGACTCTTCCACTGCCAAGTGGAAATTCACTGTGGGCCAAGATGGTCAGACTCTTACATAACATGATGCATGGTGGGGGCTATGAAAGTGCCACAAGGCCTTGCCCACATAAATGCCTATCCCTGCTGTGCATTAGATATCTCACTGTGTTTGTGTGTTATTACACTTAATATTGTTAACATTTCAGCCCGGTGAGAACATGGGGATTATATAGGTTGGGGAGCAGGTGCTGAGTGTCTGCTGTGCCCAGGTCATCTCAGCTGGCATGCCACACATGCATCGTCCGAGACCTGAGAGGCGGGCTGACAGCCCGATATAATGACATCACTGGCCCCGGTTGGCGAGCAGAACCTGGCTGGGGGGACTGGAGTGGACGTGTTTTTGGGGGGCATACACTCACGTCGGTGTGATATGTGGTGGTGTGTGTGTGTGTGTGTGTGGGGGGGGGGGTGTTAAAGGCTGTGGTGGGAGAGAGGGATGGGGGAGGGGGGTCGGAACCAAGCAACCCAATAACCTGGTAGTTGGGGTATGGTGGTGGGGTGGGGTGGGGTTGGGTTGGGTTTGGGGGCGGTGGGTGGTGGGTGGTGGGTGTTTGGGTGGTGCATAGCTGGAAGGGTGCCAGAAACACACTGAGCAGGGCGTCAGCCAAGAACGACATCATCAAGCCGCAAAAAGGCTCAGCAGCCGCCATAGACAGAAGCATCCTGTCCTTTTTCTATCCGAGCCGTGTCAGGGATCTGATTTATCGCCACAGAGTTGACAGTTGAGTGGGTGGGGGAGAGAGGGAAAGGCAACAGGAGTAGGAAGGAGGTTTATGGCCAGGTTCTTGGTAGCAGCGGCATGCATACCACATCGGTGTTAGAATAGCAAAGCCATTTTAACATGACAAACGACACTGCCCGTGTTCTCTTCCTGCACAGAGGTAATCAAACAAAACAAACAAAAAGACTAAAAAAATATATCGGGGTGTTCTGCAACCAGGGAGTGCCAGCAGTGCTAGGGCTACAAGCAGAGTGATTCACTCTCTCTCTCTCTCTCTCTCTCTCTCTCTCTCACACACACACACACACACACACACACACACACACACACACACACACACACACACACACACACACACACACACACAGGATGCGGAGGATGGTTGACTTTCCCTTTCTTCTATCACAATGAAGCTGGGGCTTGCCCTAATTTTGATTTAGCAATACGGATATCACAATCAAATGATTGAGCTTATTCACTAAGAATGTTTATAATGGCAGTGATGAATCCCAAACCACACCGCCATAGATCTAAAACAGGATATGTTTCGTAAATCCTCCCTCCCCCGGAGTTGTATCATTTTGGTATACTGTAATTGACATTTCCTGTGAAATCATCATTAGGCCTAAATTTTTTTTTTTTTTAATTTTCATCACAGTGATAGACAGGTAGAAATGAAGGCACCAATGTATCTCTTCAGCTTGACAGAAGCAGTGAATGGCCATCATTTTCAGATTAGCTAGGGTCTGTCGCTTTTTTGTTCTCCTTTGTGCAGTGGCATTTTGTGTGTGTGTGTGTGTGTGTGTGTGTGTGTGTGTGTGTGTGTGTGTGTGTGTGTGTGTGTGTGTGTGTGTGTGTGTGTGTGTGTGTGTGTGTCTGTGTGTCTATGTGTGTGTGTGTGTGTGTGTGTGTGTGTGTGTGTGTGTGTGTGGTTGCTGGTGGCCTGTGTGGTTGTGTCGGCTGTGGGCTGCTGTCTGCTGGCGGGTGTCTGGTTTCGTTGGGGAGTTATTTTGTCAGCCCCAGGGAAAGGGGCTGCTCAGCGTCCACTTAAAGACAGAACCTGCCCCCCACCGCAGACGGAACTGGGTCAGAGGTCACTGACTAAACAGGGGGGGCGACCATTGTCTCGCGGCAGGTTGGGCACATCCACCGATGAAAACGCAATCAAAACAAACAGCCATGGCCGACCCAAAAGGGGAGGTTGGAGGGGAGGCTGCACACCGCACCTTCTCCATCTCCAGTGTCTTCATTTATCAGGGGACCTGCGAGCGTTCAAAGGCTTTGGGTCTGCCCAACACTACCCTCCTCTCCACCCACCCAACCCCCAACTCTTCAAACTCAGGTGTGACATGAGGGCTTAACAATAGAAAGACACCCTGTAGACCTGTAGATTTTCCTCTTTTCAGTCGCGTGCTTTTTCATTGTTGAGAAAAGGAAGGGTGAATTCAGTAGACTTTGTGAGTGTGCGTTTTTTTTTCTCCCTTGAAAGACAGGAGGGAAAAAAATGGGAAGGTTGTCTGTACAACTTTAAAACAGACACCACCCACGATGACAAGCCATTCTGCGTCACATCTTTAGTAATATTAAACATTCTTAGAGTTTAATGTATGCTCCTAAAATTCCTTTATCATATGCTCGCATCCCAATCACTAAAAGACAAGTCCAATGTGTATCAAAATACATGCATGGCATTCGATATTGGAATTGCAATGATTCCTGTCTTTCAATAACAGAATGTTAAGTCATTTGATGTAACAAGACTTAAGATGTGATCAATAGATCGTCAGACATAAACAGAAATCATCCCTCACGTCATTGTTTCTCAACCTTTTTTTTAGGCGAGGCACCCTTTCTATTCATGAAAAATCTCAAGGCACCCCAAACCAACAAGCCGTAACATGGCATCGCATCCTATACCACAAAAGCTTTGAAAAGTAACACATTTGGAGACGTTCGAAGTTGCAGCTCTATCTCAGACAGGCTATGTGTAGGCCATACTGGGGTGACCTAAATTTACTTTATTGTGTGTAAATGGCAGATGAAAGATTTCACTGACTAAGCATTAACCTATTAATTTAGACAAATATGTATTACATAATGTATTTATTTATTTAGGTCAATTTCACATACTGTCAGACTTGACGTTTCCCCGGCACCCCTGAGGGGGGGCGTGTGGCACCCCGGTTGAGACACACTGCCTCACGTGACTGCCTCTGGTAAGAACTGTGACAGATATACTGTATGGATCCAGTCTCTTTTTAACCTTTCTGATTTTTGGATATGTTCATTTAAAGGTCAGAAGGGTAATGTTGTGTTCATTGTAGCTGTACTCTCTACACTACTCTGCTCTACTCTACACACTTAAACGGTGCACATCAGTTGTTGTTTCTCGCTGCTCTATCTGTAGGACTTATGGCTAAGGTGATAAGCCTTTCCTATGGCAGTTGGATTATCGACTAGAACAACAGTGATAACAGAAACCCATATCCTCTGGACCACCACAAACACAAGAAAACTACAAAATAAGTCAAGTGTCGACGACAGCATGGTCTTGAGCCCTGACAGCACACACTGTTGCATTTTCTGCGTTGTCACAAAGTATGTGTCTATGCTCTACACTAGACATGTTATTTATTAATTGATTCTGGTCACTTTTTCAAGTGGTTTTATTAGCGGTAGGTGTGCTCCCTAACAGTGGTCAGCTAAGGGGGGATTTTCTTGAAGGTGGCCAATCCTTATAATCTGTCCGCCCTCGCCTGGGGAGGAGTTAGAGCTAGACAGATAGGGTGTCAGATCTCTGTGTGTCAGGAGATTAGTTCTGCACTGCCTGCAATTAAGGCAGTTAGAGGGAACCAAAGGGTTCAAATGATTTCAATTTACTTTGTGTGCCTCAGCATGAAACCTATAGCAAAAAGGGTTCCTCATGTTTCACTGTTTCAAGGCCTGCAATCCCTTATAGCACTCGTGTCTTTTTTTTTTTTGTCAGGCTATGGAGACGCTAATGACAACTGCTGTTCAGTTCAACGGCTACAAACACTTGATAACGTGCGAACGAGACCCCACATGACATGCACACAGTGCTGACCCAAGCTGCTCCCTCTCAGACCAACAGAACCATCAGCTGGAATTAAAGGATATGGGAGCTAGATAACAGCCATGGAGGTGATGAGAGAGGCATATAGACAAAGTGCTCTATAAATATGCTTACGGCACTCTCTCAAGCTCAACCCCATGAAGCCACATTCACAGCTAGACGAGGTTATGGAATACACAGGAGGGAGATGTAGAGCAAAGGGGATGCAAGGAGACTGGATGAAGAGAGGAGGAAAGAGAAGTATAGCAAAGACAAAGGAATGAAGAAGTAGAGGGAACGGGATGAGAAGACAGGAGACGATGAAGAGAGATGAAGACAGAGTCGAAGAGATGAGAAGAATTGAGAGGACTTGGAAAAGAGAAGAGAACAGGAGAAAGGAAGGTATGGAATGTCAGAAATGGGTAGAGAAGAAAAGAGTCAGTTGGAGACGAATGGGGAACACCAGCAGAGAAATGTGAGCAAAGAAAAAGAGAGGATGAGAGGAGACAGTACAGTAGGACAGTAGAAAAGAGGAGTGTTATTAGCGTTATTAGGCGAGGAAGAGAGGCAAGTGTGTGTGAGGGTCTCAAGTGTCCGCCAGCAGCAGCAGCAGCAGCAGCCTGCCAGGGTTCTGGCCGCTCTAAACCCTGACGCTCCCTTTACACTGGCATTGTTGCTAAAAGTGCCCGCCGCCTATAAATATCAGACACTGGCTGCAGCAGCTGAGGCCACAGACACAACTGTTCCCAGCCCTGAGTTCGCACTTCCAGCCCACGTCTCTGGTGTCCCAGCCTAGCTCCCCACAGGATCAAACCAGCCTGCCCCAGGCCAATGAACTGCCAGCTCTTTGCCAGAAGCAGGGCCTCTGCCGGCCCTGAACTGGCCCACATCTCAGCCTGGTCTATACTCTCAACTACTACCGTAGGAATGTAGTTTTGTCATGAGACAAATGACAAAAAAGAGTTTTCAAGTGTGCAGACCTCTCAATAAAAAACCTGCACAGTAAATGTTCTAATGTTAATTCAACACTTAGAGAGTAGAACAGACTGAAGAGTGTTAAATGTGACTTTCCACCTACTTACAGATGATTTCATTCAAAGCCACTTACAAATGAGGTTATATTCAACAAAAATAAAGAGTAATATTTAAAATAAAAGTGCATAGAATACACAAGCATAACTTGGTTAATGCAGAGTAGTGGAGGTAGTTTTGTTCTAAAGAGAAGCTTTCTTGTGAAAAAAAAACCTTTACAAGTTTCTATGTAACATGGTGTTGATTGATTGTGGTATGGGCTTTATGTCAATGTGCTCTTAAACCAGTAGCTGTTATTCAAATAAGGATGGTGAGGATAGTAGCATACAATGCCGTCTGACTTGGACCGCATCTGGCCTAGTTTTACACGACAGTATAACATACTGTACACACCGTACTATACACAGTAAGTGATATTACTCTTGTGGCGTTGGCGCTAAAACCAGTCCCTTATGGTCAAGAAACATGTAGGGTCCTAGCATTAAATGCACTCTTTGTCAAAACACCACCGCATGTTAAGTTGTCCATGCTGACGAACACACGTCACGTGCATTGCATTTTCATTTTAAGTGATCACAAACTTAACTGCCAGTATTGAGTAATTGCACAGCAGCCCATGTGCGTGTGTGTGGGTGTGTGAAGCTATCTTCTGCTCGCTGCGAGAGGGCTACTGAGCGTGAGAACAGTTGGAAATTGAAATGGCACACAGCTATATTTAATCAGTTGGACTGGAGACACAGAGACTCACAGACAGACAGACAGACAAGAGACACTCTGGCCAGTGCTGCTTACCGTTGGAAGGTGTGCTCCGGGCGAAGCGGCATAGCTGCATAGGGGGTGGTCATGCTGTGCCGACAAAGATCTCTTGTCTCGGGGTCGTCCACGCGATCCGCAAGTGGCAAAAGCACATGTATCAAGATTTATCTAACGAGATCTGTTCATTAAATACATACATGAAAAATACAAATAAAACAAACAGAGAAACTAGAATGTGTAAAAGTAAACAAAAAAAGCAATGAAAATAGATAAATGTTCAGAGTTTAAAGTGCATGAAGATCAAGTGCGCACAGGAGTGAGTACAGTGTGTTGGATGTTTTGGTTTGGGATATTTTTTTCTACGGGCCACAACCGCCAGGGGAGGGGTCAGTGCCACCCGGCTGACCAATCCCCGCCAGCACCTGGCATTGGGGGGTATCATGCTCCCCAGTTGCTAGGATATAGTTATAAAGCAACACCCCACACCCCACACCCTATCCCCCTTCTCCTCCCCACACACAAACACCCCTTGCTATTCCCCCATCACCACCACTACCCCAGTCCCCCCCCCAGCCCCCCCAGGCACTCTCACCAACCCTAGCCCCCACCAACCTTACCCTTCCCAACCCCACCCAACTCTGCCAGCTTGTCTCCCTCCCTGCCCCCCATGCCAGTCCTCTACCACCCAACCCCGTTCCCCCCCAACACCCCCCACCCTCATCCCCAGCCGTGCTCCTGAAAGGCTCATGCCTGTGCCATTTGCTCTCCTAAATTTCCACCCAGATTCCCCAGAGTGCTGCGTCTGTCTCGGGTGTGCCGATTGCACCGATTGCATCACCAACACCGCCACGCTGACCGCTACATGCCCACCACTCAGACAGCCGCCACGCCGCATTGCCCAGGTGGACGGGATGCCAGAGTAACTCTGCTCCCTCTGCTGCGCTTCTGCTGCGCTTTGCTCCGTTTTTTTTGTTGGGGGGGGGTATATATATGTGTGTGTGTGTGTGTGTGTGTGTGTGTGTGTGTGTGTGTGTGTGTGTGTGTGTGTGTGTGTGTGTGTGTGTGTGTGTGTGTGTGTGTGTGTGTGTGTGTGTGTGTGTGTCGTCTGTCAGCCTCCCCTCAGTCACTGCTGTTGATATGGGCATACTACAGACATACACACATGCACACACACACAAACACACACACACACACACACACACTCCCCAGTGCGTATGTGTGGATAAAGTTGTTGATAAATGATAGAGAGGGAAAGAGGGGGAGTGGGAGTGGGAGAGAGAGAGAGAGAGAGAGAGAGAGAGAGAGAGAGAGAGAGAGAGAGAGAGAGAGAGAGAGAGAGAGAGAGAGAGTGTCTTAAAGAGAGCACAGTTGAGGAGTTGGAAAGGAGACAGAAAGAAAAGAAGGGGGAGAGGGAGGTGGTGGTGGAGTGGGAGAAATGTAAAGACAGCTATATGTACGTATATATAGACTCGAGTGAAAAGAGAGAAACGGATTGAGAGATGGAGGGAGATAAAGAGAAGGAGGCATGACGATGAGCGTGGGGGAGAGTGGGGGCATTAGGCTGCTGACATTAATTAGAAATCGGTTAGCTGCTCCACTTATGCTGCTGCCCCTTCTGAGCCCCCTGCTCCCACTTCTCTCCTGCTCTTCTCCTCTCCGACTTTTCTTCTGCTCTTCTCTTCTGCTCCTCTCCTACTTCTCTCCTGCTCTTCTCTTCTGCTCCTCTCCTACTTCTCTCCTGCTCTTCTCTTCTGCTCCTCTCCCACTTCTCTCCTGTTCTTCTTCTGCTCCTCTCCCACTTCTCTCCTGCTCTTCTTCTGCTCCTACTTCTCTCCAGCTCTTCTCTTCTGCTCCTCTCCCACCTCTTTTCTGCTCTTCTCTTCTGCTCCTCTCCCACCTCTTTTCTGCTCTTCTCTTCTGCTCCTCTCCCACCTCTTTTCTGCTCTTCTCCTGCTCCTTTCCTGCTTCTCTCATGCTCCTCTCCTGCTCCCACTTCTCTCCACTCTCTGTACTCCCTTGCCAATAACG
>NC_085862.1:41853368-41865868 GCF_034702125.1 Engraulis encrasicolus | reverse complement strand
GTTGACTCCGTCAATCAGTCTGGCAAAAGCCATGGACGGTGGAAGATGGTCTGATCTTACTCTATCGTTTAAATTAATTGAAGTTTCAAACTCAAATTAAAACCCATATTGTGCTTTATTAGCGTGCATGTTACGTTATAGTGTCGTAAAAGCATACAAATAACAAAATGAAAGTGTGAATAACCAACCAGTAACGGAGCTCGCGGGTGAGTTCTTCGTCACCACTCTCAACTGTTTGTTGATTGGCTAAACACTGAGAGAACCGAGCTCGAGGCTTTTGCCAGACGATGTGCGGAGCCAAAATCTTTGGGTGGAGTACATGGATGGCGTCGCCAGGCTATAGTTCTTTTGCCAAATTGATTAATTAGGGAGTTTTCCAATACTGGTTATATTGATTAGAATTATTATATTTGATTTGATTGTCTTCGTGATAAATATAAAGTAGCCCCTTAATGCACTCTGTTCCAACAGTGGAGCGCTGCAATAGTCACTGAAAAAACCTTTAATACCATAGTACTACACCACTTAGAGAATACGCAGGGCCTTAAGTGATACATTACGACTTGGTCAGTGCCATTCTGGTAACAGCTCATTTATAACAGGGGCCATGTCTTACTGGGTTAAATGTGTCAAATGTAACCTTGCCATCCATCCAATTCAGACCATTACTATGCTATTCCATTCCTTGTAAGCACCCGTTGACTTCTAGTGACATTGTTTTGTCATGTCACTATTACCCACGGCCATTTCTGTCACTGTCCCTTTTACTTGATATTATGACAACGTGTTAAGACGTAAAAGAGGCTGTTATGACATATGTACAGTAGCAGTGCTGCATAAGCTGTCACGATAATTACTAACACTTTGGAGCTATGACTGTATACATGACTGTATAACTAAAGCTAAGATAGCTAACAGAACATAGCCATCTGGTCGTGCCATGTTTATGGCAGTTATTTCAGTCTTATGCAAGGCATCTGGGTGAGTATAAGTAAAATATTACCGTTTATTACCGTGTGTGTTATGCTGACAAGTGTTTGTTGGGATGCCAGTTCTTTTGCGAAGGGCACCCGCCGGGCCAGGGCGGCTAAAACATGCTTTTGAGATTCATCTTGGCCGTTGTTCATGGCCATTGATTTCCCACGCTTGTTGTTTTCTCTGAAGCGGGCCGGGGCCGCCTGTCTTCTTCCATGTTAATAATTTACAAAGCAGGATGACAGACGTGACGGAGCAACTGCAGCTCATCAATCGTGGCCTCCTTCTCATGCACTGGGACGCGGCTAGCGAGCGAGCTACTTTCGGTGTGTGGATGCCTCGGGCTGCATAAATCAGAGCCACCGCTTTTGCGTCTTCTGCGTCTCCTCTGACTAAGCACCTGCTTTGTCGAAAAAGGTTGCGCATATTTGCCCCTGTGTGACTGTTGTGAGAAATCCAAATTTGGATTTCGAAGATCACTCCCACCAGACACCAAACCAGTCTCAGCTAACAAAGCTTTGAAGTTTTTTTCTTTTTTTTTTGTCGGAATTTCTTTCTTCTTTATTTTTGCTTCCTCTTTGGCCTGTGTGCCGACAGTGAGTTTGTGGGGGGGACAGTACGCAGTGATAATGAGACTGATCTCTCACTCACTCAGGGCAGCTGGGAGTTATGGCTCTGAGGCTGTGGAGGGCCCCATGGGAACATGAAGTGTACGTGCCTAGTCCAGTGATACTCTCCTCTCCTCTCCTCTCTTCTTTCTTCTCCTCTCCTCTCCTCTCCTCTCTTTTCCTCTCCTCTCCTCTCCTCTCCTCTCCTCTCTTCTTTCTTCTCCTCTCCTCTCCTCTCCTCTCTTTTCCTCTCCTCTCCTCTCCTTTTCTTTTTTTCTTCTCCTCTCTTCTCCTCTCCTTTTCTTTCTCCTCTCCTCTTCTCACCTCTCCCCTCCTCCCCTCCCCTCTCCTCTCCTCTTCCTTCCTTTCTTCTCCTCTCTTCTCGACAGTAAAAAATGCTTTATAACTTCAACACTCAGAGAGTCGATTTAACATCTTCTAGAGTGCATTTGCTCTCCAAGTACTGAATTAACACCGTGTCCTCTTCTCTCGTCTCCCGTGCTACAACAGCCTGCCGTGCCTCCTTCGCTCTGCTCAAGCGACCTCGGCGAGTGATTACTGCCGCGATTTGTCCTGAAACATGAGCGCTTACATCATTAATTACCCTAACTCGACGGCATCGCGCCCCAGTCACATCATACCCCCATTACTTCACTCGCCGCACATTTGGCCCAGTTTATATTTGCGTACCACCGGCGCCCGGCCGCGGCTACTTAATGCCCTCCATCTCCCATCTCCTATCTCCCATCTCCCCGCGCTGGCTCGGGCCGGGCATCATTTTGCGAGACTGACTCCTGCGCCTCTCATCTCATCCCAATCACTTCATTAGGCGGCGCTTAAGGCCCCAACCTCAGACCGGACGAGCGCGAGGCCAATGGCTAGGCCAGTGCTAATCTTTCACAAAACCTCGAGCTGTTTCTATGCGCGGGGCAGAGAAGTATTCAATAGACATACAGGGGCTACTGCCTATGTAACCTTAGAGCATCTTCTCCACCCACTCCCACACGCCACCGCCGACCCCATAATTGTACCACCCTACCCCTTCCACCTACCCATATTACACCCCGCCGCCCGCTATCCAGCCACCATCACCACCACCACCACCACCATTCCCACCCTGCTCCCTGAGCACATTAGAGAGTTGGACTGGATTGGCGGTTGTGCCACCACCACCTAATGCCCGGCGTTTTGCTTACATGCCAGTGGGCAGTTGGCGACTCCAGCTGATGCGGAGGGCTTTATGCCGGGGGCCCTTGAGAGATGAGGCGGCCCCACGGCACACACACGCCGTGGGATCGACACACTCCCACCTCTCTCAGGACCTCCAAGGGGTCGTGTGGCGGCCGGACATGCCATTGTATTTATGTGTATGTGAATATGTGTCTGTGCATATTTGTGTGTGTGTGTGTGTGTGTGTGTGTGTGTGTGTGTGTGTGTGTGTGTGTGTGTGTGTGTGTGTGTGTGTGTGTGTGTGTGTGTGTGTGTGTGTGTGTGTGTGTGTGTGTGTGTGTGTGTGTGTGTGTGTGTGTGTGTTTCTGCCTGTGTTTCTGCCTGTGTGTGTGCATGTGCGTATGTGAGTGTAGTATGCGCATATACTCCCGTGTACAGTACGTCTGCGTGGCGTGCGAGTGGGTGGATGTATTCTAGTCGGTGACTAACGGAGGGAAAATCCAGATGAGTCAAAAGCCCCAGTGTCCAATGCAGCGTCTGAAAGGTGATAATTCATGGAGCCCATTGGCCCGGGGTCACCCTAAACTGCCCGGCAACTCTGCCATTGTTTACCACCTTCTCTGCCACCAAGGCCAGATCAGCATTCGCCAAGGAAGATCCCAGAAGATCAATTCGTAAAAATGGCCTGATTTTTTTTTTTTTGTAATAACACAAACTTTATGGGAAAACGCACCCAATCACTAGCCAATCCAAATGATTGATTCAAAGAAATGACCAGAGTGAAAGGTTTTATTTTGTTTTTGTTTTGGCATGGCAAAGAGTTTGTCATGGTGATGATCATAACATAACAAAACAATCACCATCCAACCCCTGGAAAAATATGTTAAGAAATTAATGAAATTAGACTGAATTATAATTGAATTATAATTATGTCTTGAAATAAAAATAATACTGATATATTACCCCCATGTATTGCCAATGTATAATAAACAAAGAAAAGGTCAGTAGTCGCATGTGACATTTATTGAAATTAAATATAAAGGCTGTCATAAAACTCATCAGTTTGTTATCGCATTTTGAGCTGCCTGATTTTATGAACTATGTTATACCAAAACAGTTACAATAATAATAATAATAATAATAATAATAATAATAATAATATTAATAAAGCAAGTATTTACTCTTGAAAAACAAACATTTCTATTGGTGTTTTGATGTGATGTAACAGCTAGTTTAAAAGGGCAACAGGCGTGGACGTATGGAAGTGGGCCGGGGTTTTAAAATGGCCGGTGGAATGTGAGATGGTGAAACGGTATACCGCCAGAGGTGTTCCAAGCATGTCAAAAATCCCTTGTCTTCCTCTCATAAGGGCCATGTCTGTCACTGAGCACATGCTTTGACAAGATGTCTATTAATCTGTGGCGTCTCTGTCCGCTAATCATGTCTTTTGAGAGAACATGTACAGTATATGAAGACATCTCTATTCTGGCGATGTCATGTAATGTAGTGTGTGTGTGTGTGTGTGTGCGTGTGTGTGTGTGTGTGTGTGTGTGTGTGTGTGTGTGTGTGTGTGTGTGTGTGTGTGCGTGTGTGGAGGTCATCGCATCAGTGAGAGCTTGCAAATGAGGGATTTTGTTGCATTGCGTTGTCTCACAGCATGGACATGTGTATGTAGGCTATTGGCTCTACGTCATGGGAAACCTGAACAGTGCTGCTACAGTAATAGGATTTAACCATTTAAAGATAAGATGCAATTAGCCTCTTTGTGGAGCTTACATCATATGTCAAAGGAGATTCAAACAGCCATTCGAAACCTCACCTCTCGCACCCACCACCATACACTGGGATGTGTATGTGGAAAAAAACAGACAAGGTGTATGGAACTCACACACACACAGACACACACACAGACACACACACACACACACACACACACACACACACACACACACACACACACACACACACACACACACACACACACACACGCACACACACACACACACACACACACACACACGCACGCACACACACCCCCACACGCACACCCACACACGCAAGCACGCACGCACCCCCCCCCCTCCCCCACACACACACTGTTTTCCCCAAGATTTTTTACACAAGGCCATCTGATTCATCTGTTTCCCAAGAACTGGACATGCAGGCGGAGACGAAGAGTCCAAGGTGTGAACAGGGTGTCATGAATCATCTTACCTGTACAGATCATCAACTTGGCATCATGCAACTGTGCTTGGATAACACACCGACTCGAACCATATCGAGTGTGCACGACTTTGCATTTTAACTCGCCCTCTACAACGGTTTTTGGTTCGGAGTGACATTTACCTTGCTGTTTTTGTTGTTAAACTAAGGCTGCAGAAGCGTTGCATTACTGAAAGGTTAGGGTTAGGGATGGTTTTGCCCAGGGCACAGCTGAGGATTTTGGAGCACCTTACTGTTTGTTGGGCAACATGTTATTTGATGGAGTCTACATTAGAGTTTCATGTACCAGTCATAAGAATGACAGAGCCCATCTCAGGAATATTAATGACACATCATTGATATTTAATGACTGTCGTCGTCATGATGTGTCATTTGGTTTTTGGAATGTCATGACACCCCAACAATGTCAACTTGACATTCCAAAAAACAAATGACACATTCTGTCAATTGTTATCACAAAACATCATAATTAATGTGCCATTAATGTTCTTTGTTCCGAGTCTGCACACCTAAAATCCATTTTTGAGTTTTATTCCATGGCAGAACTTCTTATCCACCATTGAGGTCTTCAGGTTTTCTATAAGCACACAAGACTAACTAGAGCGACTACCAATCACACCTGGCTTGCCTGTCGTTAATTTTCTTGACACGTCATATCATTCTTATGCTGGTTACACAACTCCCATATGTAGATCCATCGAGTTACCATTTACCAAAACAACTTACCACACTACCACTACAGACAACACAGAGTCTTAAGTGACAAATTAAGTCATTAACATTCTTGAAACTGCAAACTTTAACAGGTCATGTCTTGCGGATTCACTAAGCACATCTCACAAGCATTATTCATACACAGACATATGCACACTTACTCACCCTGGCACTTACACACACACACTTTCATTTTTATACATTTTTATATATTATGTAAGAAGAAGCAATTACAAATTTGACCTACTCCATTGCAACGACAATCTCACACAAGCTAACCTTTTCATGATTTTTTGATGATTCCATTGAGTTTTTGTCATTTGTTTTTCTTTTGATTTACATGCAACATAAATAACAGTAAACATGAACAGCTACCAACTGGTAACACCATGGTATAAAGAGCATGATGAAATAGCTGCAAATTCTAATTGTTTGTATTTCAGGTAGCTGCAGTTGGAGCCAGTTGGATTACTATGAGTTGTACGTCTTTTGTTCTGGCTATTAAAGAGGGATTCTTTCTGAAATAATAATACCTGGTCAGTATATCTGATTGACTGGTATTGCAAGAAGATCAAGGCTATGTTTACTTGTTTTGCTCTTGCAATATTAAATCCAGACATAATAGGCAAGCCTTTTCCCACGCTGCGGTTCAAGTTTTTTTTCACTCCTGGTTCACATTTACCACAATGATGACTTAATACCTGACCAGTTCTGTCACTGTTCATGGGAAAATATGTGTATTGCCAGCAGCAACCAATAAAAAAAATCCTTGATGCTTTATGTTGGGGGTGGGGGGTGTCGGGGTGGGGAAGTGGAAAGGTAGGACTGAATCCAGTAGGTCGGCTTTTTGGTGAGAACCCAAACTGTTTGTTCAATTGTCAATGAAGCTTCCCCGCCATGTGGGTTGATGTTCTAGTTGGCTTTGAATCCCACAGGAGTTGTTTTGATTGTTAGGGATAGTGCAGCCACATATATTACCCCATTGTTTGTGATAATAAAATATGCCAACTGTAAAAAAAACAAAAAAAAACAGGCTCAGCCTTTCAGGTGATTTTTTACAAATAGTGGGAGACTCCTCAGAGAACGTTATTACAACACCATTTATGAAGTCCAGAATTAGGAACTGAAGTTAACAATTATGCTGATTGAAAATATTTGTTGTTGTAATGTGTTGTTGCATAGCCGAATATTGACAAAGCGATTAAGACTATAGAGACAGCCTACCGTATAAGAAAAGCAGTTTTTCTTGTCTGTTTCGTACTTCGTGTCTGTTCCTTAGAATCTCTTAATGCACCTAATGACATTTCACACACAGGTGTTATTGATGGCTGCCAAAGCACCCAGAGGAAGAAAAAAAAGTGTTCTCAGATGTGGGTCGAGGGAATGTCATGTGGAGTGCACACATCAGACATGAATAATCCACACTCTAAGCCACGGATGAGCTCTCCTTCTTCTGAACATCTGTGCTTATGTGCTCCACATGCTATGATGTGTCATTATTATGAAAACACAGCTGTCTAGACTTCACAAACTAAAAAATATATATATTTTTGTGAGTGGTGTGAGTGAACCATTCTGTCTCTCTTTAGCTGAAATCATAGAGGTAAAGGAAATATTATAATAAAATAAATACCGAAAAATAAAGTGAGTAATAGAATTACAAAAATCATATTGCGTTAGGATTGTGCTGTTAAAAGTCATTCGATTAAAAAGAACATCAAACCAAAGATTAAATTGAACAAAGTATTGTCTACATTTCCTTTAATAGCCTACTCAATGTGGAGAGTTTATTAAGCTATAGTTAACTCAATGAACCCCCAATAAAACAATGTGCTAAATCCTTCACTGTCCCCTGTGTGTTTGTGTGTGAGCGGTGAGCTGTGTAGTGTAGGCCTAGTCAGAGTAGGTAAAAAGAGGCGCTGTGATTAACCAGCCGTGTCCCGCGTGTAAGCGGAGAGTTGACCTGTTGGAGTAGCGCTTCAGTGAGCAGGTGCTCGGGTCTCTCTCTCTCTCTCTCTCTCTCTCTCTCTCTCTCTCTCTCTCTCTCTCTCTCTCTCTCTCTCTCTCTCACTGCATGTGGCGTTCGCGTCAGCACCTCTCTAAGGTAACTCTATCTTTGATATTCTGACTCTCAGAAATATAGCCCATGATGTAAAACTCCTGGACCGGTGTTTAGCAACCATGGAGGCTGGTCTCCCGGCAACCGAGTGACAAGTGTGATTGGTCTGTGGCTCGGCCTATTAAAATTGATGCGTGCGCGGCTCATAATGATGTTTGTAGGCATGCCGGTGACACTCTATCCCTGGGTGGATGGACTTACACCCCAGCCGCGTGTAACCAAAGAGAGGGTCTGAAGTGTCCTTTGTCATTGGATAGTCTTTAAAAATAAAACGCGCACTGCTCAGAGAGGGATGCTTGAATGCTAACAGATAGTTTACAGACTTCTGTTTGAAGCTCTCAAAGTTTTAAAGATCACTCGGTGCCTAATCATTCTCAATCAGGACAGAAAACGGTCCATACACTGTTCTTGAACATTCCTCCCCGTCATAACAGCAAAACTGTCCAAACCAAAATACCAGACTGTGATACGCCATACTGCCATCCACATCCGTCTTGAGTCAAGTCTCTGGAGGCATAGTAGAGAGATATTATGGAGTGTACATGGAGTGTTCATGTTAGCCTAAGGGGCTTGGCAGGGCAGCGACAGACGAAACATTCGTCTGTCCTCGGTGTCCAGTGTTCCTCAAGTCCCTGACTCTTGCCAGGTGTGCTGGCTAGCGTCCATGTGTTTATGTCCGACTGTTGCCGGGAGACCACTTGTGGTTGTTGTTGGTGTGTTTTGAAAGGTGCCCCATTCACTTTATCAGATCACATCCATGACTCATCCCATCCACTATAGAGGTGCCTTTGGGAACACAATTAACAACAGTCCATGTGTCCATAGAAGTCCATTGAGGTCGGCCAACAACATCACCGTCTCAAACACATGAGTGTGTGTATTTATTTTTTTTACATGTCGCACTGAAGCTATAAGCTCAATCAACCAGTCGGCGTAATCTGTTTTTGTAATTGGTCTGGCTTAGGGAGCCAAGATGGTGGCAGTTGAGGGGATGTAAACTGAGCCGGGGGTCGAGAGGAAGGCTGGCGAGTGGGCATGAGTAGTTGGGGGGGCTTTCGCGGTGTTAAATGGACCAGGTTCCTGCCGCATAACGTCACCTGTCAATCACGCCGGGCAGCTGCCGTGGCGAGCGGCCCGACCCAGTGTGTGTGGGCGGTTGTTTGGCCTGGACATCCATCGCTAGTGATACGAGGGACTGGGACAGAGGCTGCCGTGAAAAGCGATTCATTCTTTTAGGCTTTCAACACATTCCTGAGGCGGGTACTCATATGCCGTGTATTATGGTTACCCCACCCAGCCATCTCCCCAGTGACCTGCCTTTGGCCCTGTTTCCGAGCCAGGGTTTGATCAACACGCGCTGAGTAGGCTGCTCTACTTGCTTATTGACGAGAGATTGGCTTTCACCTCAACCTGGGTCGCGACGACGATGGAGGACGGTGGTTGGATGATGGTTAGGGTGGGTGGGTGCAGGGCCGCTGACAGCTTTGCCTGGGCCCAGGACAAAGACATTTGAAAGGGCCCCAAACCCAATACATACAGTGTAATAAGAATCGAATTCTGGGCCCCCTCTCTCTCCCTGGGCCAGGGAAAACTGACCCCTTTGTCCCCCCGTCAGCTTCCTGGGCGGGTGGAGGAGCGGGACGGGGGGTTAAGTGGCTGATACCAAGCAAAGGACACCACCCTAGTGGGTCATGATGGAGCAGTGGCAGCGTGCGACAATAAACACGTCAGCCTCCACACTTACATCACTACCTAATAGCAGCCCGTACAGTTACTGTATCACCTGGTGGTCAGCTCCTACTGATTGACACCTCAACAGCCATAAAAAAAACATGGCGGATCCAATTTACAGAGGCTAAGTATTAACAAGGTAGCACCTGTCATTCAAGTGTTATGGAGGGCTCAGCATTGACCTTATGGGGCATATGATATCACTATTTATTTTATGGGACACACATTAGCGCAAGATTACAGCTCATTGTTAAGGCAAATGAAGTGCTATTGCAACGATCTATTCTTAACCAGTCAATCAGTGCTCTGATGCTCTAGGAGGTACAGTACATCAGCATGACCTTATATGGTGTGGCAAAAAATCCAACAAGTTCGCCATTTGTCCAATCAAATGTGTCCTCACGAGCAATTGCGTTTCTTAGTGGAACAGGAAATTAAGTTGAGCATCATAGTTCACTGCTGTAAAACCTACACTTTATTTTAATGGTTCAATATTACAGTGGATCTACCACATTAGGTACAGTGTAATAACCAGTGTAACAATATTTAATATCATGTAATACCAATGTAAAGCCATGTATCAATTTTGTACTTACATATAGGGTTAGGTTTGGGTTAGGGTTGGTACATGGTATTACATTGGTATTACATGGTATTAAATATTGTTACACTGATTATTACACAGTAATGTGGTAGATCCACTGTGATAGTGAACCATTAAAATAAAGTGTTACCGAAAATTTCGATCTGAGTCTTATTCATCTTTACAGTAGATTACTAGGTGGAAAGGGGAAGAATTGTGAGATTATGAGATTGTGGATTTGGAAATGGTCTGGCTTTATAAATCAGAACCCCCTTTGCACTGTATTATTTAGGCTGTCTATGTTTTAGTCTCACACACACACACACACACACACACACACACACACACACAGACACACACACACACACACACACACACACACACACACACACACACACACACACACACACACACACACACTCACACACACACACACACACACACACACACACACACACACACACACACACACACACACACACACACACACACACACACAGCATGCAATGATGCTATTTCTCACTCACATTTTGACAGTGGGAATGTCCCAGTATTATAGCCCCGGGGGAAAAGGCCAGGGTCTTGGGGATTGCACTGATAATGGCACACACCCCACTGTTGGCTAAATACCGCACTGCTTCACTCTACCTTTTTAGTGTAAACTGAACTGTCCCACTTCTCTTTCACTTCAGTAGTAACTAGACAGCACAGGACAAATTGCATTCAATAGCTGGAGGCAGTTGAAGTATAGGCCGAAAGGCGCTTTTAATACAAACCAACCTGAATACATTAATCATGTGAAATACCTACTTCATTCGTCATATGAATCAAATGCAATCATGCATTGGATTGAACTTGTTGTATGAATAGACAGCTCTATGCTTGGGTTCATCAGTTCAGGTCTAGCTGCCACGGAGCATGCATGCATGTCATGCACATTCTGTTTTGACATTCCCCATGCAGCTCATGAAGGACAAGGGCACTGACTCACCAAAGAGATAACCAACAAAATAGTGATCTCAGAGGCAGGGCTGCTTTGGTTGTGTTGTTTGTTGTTGATGTTTTACATTTGGGTCTGAGTGGGTGGCTTCCCCACAGTGACGTGTTGACCCATTTTGTAGCAGGAGTACCATTGAAAGGCTTCAGTAATGCATGACTTATAGTATGTATAGCTTAAGGTGATTCAGTATGTTAATTAAATGCAAGATGTATCATGAATTCTTGTTGGCATGCATTATGGTTTACTGTGATATTTCTGTCTGAGCTTGTCAAATCAGCATTAATGATTTTATCACTGCAACAAGTAGACATCACGTATACAGTAGTTGCATACTTTTCATTTTTTTAGTTTTATTGCCGTAATTGGGGTTTAATATAGCCTATTCTCTGTCTCTTCCTGTTATTTTGATATTTTTCTCCCCTTTAAACGTCTTACTCATCACTAGTTTGTCAATCTACTGTTAATTACCCAGGCAATGTTTCTTTTTCTTTAGACCTACCAGCAAATGGGTGTAACTGTATACATGTGTTTTCCCATTAGAAGGGAGGAGAGGAGTCCTGATGATTGAGGAGGAGGTGGCAGGACTGGTTGTGCTGTGCTCCACAGGCTCCCTCAGGGTTCTCCCAGGCCCCAATCCAGGCTCCCGATCATGGTGTCTACTATATACCCATCTCTCTTCCTCCCTCGCAGGGCTGGACTGGGACAAAAAAATAAAAAACAGCTCTGGCATTTTTGGCATATGTTCAATCAGGATGCACCGATAAGCTGCACCTAAAATGTGGGCTGGTCTCTAAGGGAAATTTGAAACAAACAAACAAGCAAGCAAGCAAGCATCGGCCCCTAATGACTGTCAGCCCACTGGGAATATGCCCTGTATGCCAGATTACCAGTCCAGCCCTGCTCCCTCCCTCCATTCGTCTCTTCCATGAGGATACGCCTGCAGTTGCACCACTTATGCTGTCGTCCACGGGCCCCTGTCAATTTTAAGGATGGTTTCTTGAAAGGCAGCATTTTAGTGCAACTGACAACTAAGCTTTGTCTTCAGGCGATTGAAGTAAACTTTAGCAACCCTTGTGTGGAAGTACTAGGGAGACAGAATATTATGAAAGCTGGCAACGTTTTGCATTTTCTTTGTGGTTCAGTACTTTAAAGGTCACATTGTATTCTAGAAGCTATAGGCCTATTATGAGTTTTAAAAAGCATCTTAATCAAGTAGGCCTATTTTGCACAAAATCTTTGCAACTTGAAGGTATCATTGAAGTAGTGAAGTAGTACAACTTCATTGTCTCTGTTGTTGATTCCCATCATGGAGTAGGCTAGATATCTTTTACTTAAGTAAAATATATTGGTAACACTTTCTATGAAACCCATATCTAT
>NC_085862.1:41838368-41848368 GCF_034702125.1 Engraulis encrasicolus | reverse complement strand
TATATACTACTATACATGGCTGTTTTTTTCACAGACATAGTTATTTTTCCCTGACATGTTTCATGCTTCGTCTTTGGTGTGTCACAGGATGTTGCCGAAAAGTGTAGTTGTTCTGTGCCCTATATTAGGGTCACCAGTGCTATTGGGCATAGGTGTGCACCTGCCCCTTTGCCCTACTGGACAATAAGTGCCCTTTTTGACATTTCTTTTTCTTCCACAATGATCATCTAGAACAGGTTCCCAACCTTTTTCTTCAGGGACCCATGTTTTTACTATTGTAAGCTTTGGTGACCCAACCGTGCGAGTGCCCGCACGAGAGGGAGTCACATGATGTCCTCTGTTTCCTGCGAAAACACAGTTTATTTATTTTATTCCTCAATTCGTCTTTGGTCAAATATAGAATAAATGTTTAATGTAGCACTTACATTTTGTTGCTTCTATGCATATATTAGTTAAATAAATGCTTTGCCTGGGCTATATGGTATTTAAAATGAAACCCCTTAAAATCAAGAGGGCTTCGCGACCCTCTGTGGATCTTTGGCGAGCTATAGGTTGGGTCCCGACCCATAGGTTGGGAACCACTGATCTAGAAAAGGCTGATGATTGACATGATCATGCAGAGAAGCTTGACAATAAAAAATGTGTGATGATAACGCCTCAATAATCCTTATATGGCCTAGGAAGGCAGTCAGAAGATCCACATGCGCACCTGCCCCCCAAAATGTCTGTGCACGACACTGCTATTGGTCTAAGTAAATAAATACATTCATACGTAGAGAGAAAATATATTCTTCTTTAAGCATAGGCCGTGAACCTCTCCACTGCACCCCAGCTATAAATGGCAATTATGTATGGTGGTGGTGTAGATGTGTCTGTGTGTCTGTAGGGGTGGACGTGGTGGTCTGGTGCTAAGTGCACATACATGACATACGCGTGTGTGCGCACAAATGCACACACACACACACATATACATACGCACACTCACACACACACACGCACATGCACACACATGCACGCACGCACGCACGCACACACACACACACACACACACACACACACACACACACACACACACACACACACACACACACACACACACACACACACACACACACACACACACACACACACACATTAATCACAGGCATTAATCACGGAGCAAAGTAATGTGACAGATCCGACCCCCTCCCCACCGCCCATATCCCAAGCCGCCCAAGGCTGGTTAGTGTGTTGATGTTATCCATGGCACCTCCTCCCCTGTCCCTGTCCCTGTCCCAGTCATGTCTGTGCTGTGAAAATATTTTCAGTGACAACAACGCACGTGTAGGGGGGGGTTGAAACAGGGTGGATGGGTGGGGAGGGCGGCTTGCGTAGAGTGTTGGGCCTGCAGGACTGTTATGTTTGATATGCCCAACCACGAAAAACGGGCAATAACGTGAATGCACCACGAAGTTTAAAGTTATTTTTTTCGTGAATACTTCACGAAATGACCGAGATACAGTTGAAGCAGACAGACAACTGGCTAGTCGTAGTTGGGAAGTCTGGTCGGATCGGCTATATGTGCACGCGACTTAACAGGGAGGAAGGCAGAGAGATACAGACAAACATCAATAATGCAACCAACAGAACATAACTAAAATAAAAAGTAGGGAGAAAAAGTCGGTGAGGGAAAAGCAGTGAGCGTGAGGAGAAAAAGAGAATTGAGTACATTGTAATGTTGCAAGAAAGAGATGAAAAAGATAAGAGGGAAAAAGAGAGGAGACATTTTGATATGTCACATGACATAGGCCTAAATGCATTTAGACAGCAGGGCAATAATGATGGCATAGTATAGTAAAAATCAACAAAAAGGAAATAGAGTAGACATACATACACGTGTATTACAGTAACAACTACCCACAGACCTCCGTTAAGGGAGCTGTTTGATAGAACATTTTACTGTGTCACACCCTATTTTTTTCAAGTCTTTCTGCCTTCTTTTTGTGGAGTTAGAAACTCGAATGTCAAAATTCACCCTTTCCCGCAATAATGAAGAATCATGATCGTCACCACCAAAATTGTATCACTTGTTCCTTTGGTCATTTCCAGCAACTCCAAAACATCCAAATCTGTTCATGACTTTTTGAGTTATCCTGCTGACAAACAGACAACTGACAGGCAAACAGACAGACAAACGGACAGACAGAGAAAAGAACGTGACCAAAAACACAACCTCCTTCGTGGAAGTAAAAAGCAAGAGAAATACAAAAAACATAGTGAAAAGAATGCAAGATGGATGCGGGTGGCGTGGTAAGATAGATTCAGACAGGTTGAAAGACAGACAGGCAGACAGACAGACAGACAGACAGACAGACAGAGAGATGATCGGACTCCGTCTCCATCCCCTCTGCGAAGGTTAGCATTAGCAACAGCAGACATCTGGCGTGAAACAGTAGTGGCCCCAGCTGTCGCGGGCTCCTGACATCTCCGCACTCCTGAATGTATATCCCCCGCCAGCAGGGACATCTGCCCACCACTACCACCACCACCATAACCAGCCCCAGCCACCCCATAACCAGCCCCAGCCGCCCCACAACAGCACCCCACAGCGCCCCTGCCCTCACCCGGTTACCCGCCCGCCCCGGCCACATGCCAGCCATCGCAAGGAGGACAGATCCACATCCATGGCTGTTGCACTGGGGTTGCCAGGGAGACAGAGGGAGCAAAGAGAGAAATAGAGACAGAAAGAGAGAGGAGAGAGAGAGAGAGAGAGAGAGAGAGAGAGAGAGACAGAGAGGTGTGTGTGTGTGTGTGTGTGTGTGTGTGTGTGTGTGTGTGTGTGTGTGTGTGTGTGTGTGTGTGTGTGTGTGTGTGTGTGTGTGTGTGTGTGTGTGTGTGTGTGTGTGTGTGTGGTGTGTGTGTGTGTGTGTGTGTGCGTGCGCGAGTGCGCGTGCGTGTGTGTGAGTGTTGTTTGTGTGTGTGTAAACCTAGGAGTGGAGCAGTAGGGGTGATAAGGTCGGGCAGGGGGTATTATTGGGAGGGCTGGGGGGGTGAGATGAGTTGTGGTGTGTGTGTGTGTGTGTGTGTGTGTATGTTGGGGGGGTAAGTGAATGTGGTGTTAGGTGGACAGGGTCAAATGGGAGAGTAAAGAGAGGGAGGGGGCCGGTTCAAGCGTCAGGCACTCACATTCCTGCCCTGAACTGGACTGGCTCAACTGCCCTGCCCTGCACACCACAGGTCAAGCCATGGAGTGCTGGAGGGCTGCAGTCAAGCCCCTTGACTGTGTCCCCTGTGTGTGTGTGTGTGTGTGTGTGTGTGTGTGTGTGTGTGTGTGTGTGTGTGTGTGTGTGTGTGTGTGTGTGTGTGTGTGTGTGTGTGTGTGTGTGTGTGTGTGTGTGTGTGTGTGTGTGTGTGTGTGTGTGTGTGTGTGCGTGCGTGTGTGTGTGTGTGTGTGTGTGACGAAAAAAAGATTGCGCTCCAGGTATATGCTCCTTGAACTCTACCTGCCTGACATCTTCACCTCACCTCACTCACCCATTTAGCATTTAGCGCTCCACACTTTCCCTCCCTGACTGACTTTGGCCTGAAGGAAAAGTGAGAGGAGAAGACCAGAAGAGAGGAGAGGGAAAGACAAGATAAGGGGAGGGGAGAGGAGAGGAGAGGAGAGGAGAGGAGAGGAGAGGAGAGGAGAGGAGAGGAGAGGAGAGGAGAGGAGAGGAGAGGAGAGGAGGTAGGCTAAGAGGAAAGGAGAGGAGAGGAAAGGAGAGGAGAGGAGAGGATGAAAAACGAGGACAGTAAAAGAAAGGATGAGAGAGGACGTGAGAGGAGAGGAGAGGAGACAGGCTAAGAGGAGAGGAGGTAAGAAAGCAAATGAGAAAAGACAAGAGGAGAAAAAGAAGTTGTTGGAATGTTGAAGAAATGGAAAGAGAGAGGAGTCAAGGGGAGTCAAGGAGGTATAGTAGGAGAGTGGAGAGAAGAAAGGGGACAAGAAGGAAACGAGTGGAAAAGAGAGGATAGATGAGAGGAGAGGAGAGGAGAGGGGATGGCAGGAGAGGTGATGTGACAAGAGAAGAGAGGAGAGGAGAACTGACAGGATGAGAGGAGCGACGAGGAGAGGAGAGGAGAAGAGAGGAGAGGAGAGCACAGGACTGTATATGAGAAAATAGGAGACAAGTGTGAAGTAGAAGAGAAGGGAGGAGAGAAGAGAAATGGGGGATGAAGAGAGGAGAGGAGAGAATAGAAAAGCAAACAAGAGGAGAAAAGAGAGGAGAGGAGATGGCATGACAGTAGGAGACAAGACACGCAAGAGGAGCAGAGAGCGAGCTGAGATGAGATTAGAGGAGAGGACAGGAGGCCTTTGCCATTGGCTCAACGTACTGTTACCCGGGTTCGATTCCGGCCTGAGGTCATTTCCCAGCCCACATCTTTCTCTATCCATACCCTGTCATCTCATCACTGCCACCACGAAATACAGTAGATGCATACAAGCCCGCAAATTCACAAAGACAGGAGAGGAGAGGAAAAGGAGAGCACTTAAGAAAATAGATGAGAAGAGAGAGAGCAGAGAGGGGCTGGAGAGAAGGGCACCCAAGATTCAGTAGAGTCTGCCTCAGAGCAGAGCAGCTCTTGACTAGGTAGTGATCTAATCCCTCGGGATGCTCAGGGTCGAGTTTTATAGGCAAATAAGAGTGTGATCTGCCACACCCGACACCCAAGCTATGCCATCCAGACACACAGGGGGGTCCCAACACCACCACCAGGGTCTGTGTGCACACAGAAAACCAGAACTTTAAAGTTCACAGTTCATTCACCAGGCATGAAAACTAGAACTAGGACTAAAACTAGACAAACAACCACAGGGAGACATCTAAAGTTAGCATTCGATAAGCCCCTTTCAACAGCGTTATTTATTCCACTCATTTACATTATTGTCAAGATGCAAAGCACACAGAGAAACATGCACACGCTCACACACATGTGCATTCTATCACTTTATCTGTCACGTACACACACCCCCACCACTCATACACGTACAGTACATGCAGACACACACACACGCACACGGACACGCACACACGCACACTCTCACACACGCACACACATGCACGTACACACACATGCACGTCGTACACACACCACCACTCACACACACACACAAATTCATGCACACACACAGTACACACACACGCGCACACATAGAGCACTGAATGCTATGTATAAAATGAACTTTGGTATGATGGATTAGCAGAGAGGCCAGGACTTGTCTGCTGTGCATACTGCTGAGTCAGGACATAGCAGTGAGTAGACAGTACGGGGAATAGGAACAGGACTGCACTGCAAGCAGGGGATGCCGACAGGCTGGGGGACAAAGGGGCCAGTTGTCCCAGAAACCAGGGAGGGAGGGGGAGGGGGGCAGGATTGTGTACTCATTGCATTGAATATATTGTGCAAGGGGGGGCCCTTTCGGATGACTTTGTCCTGGGCCCGGCCAAAGTTGCCAGCGGTCCTGACTGTCGGCTACTGTAGCAGCGAGTGTTCCCGCCCGGCTGGCCGGCCTTGCGTCCGCGCCGTGTGTGTGAAGGTGTGCATTGCCCCCTGTTGGCAAGCAATCATCGCCATGATCTACAGTGCCGTGGCACGGTGAGTGCAAACACCCCGAAAGTGAGAGCCCCCCGCACCAACATTGCTAGGATACCGCACGAAGCACGCGAAGAGCAACATATGGTAAATTGACATTCAGTGAAATATATGGCCCACCATCATACCACTGAACGTACAATGCTCTAATTTTACCACTGTGTGTGTGTTTGTGTGTTATGCGTCTTCTGTGAACGTGTGTGTTTTTTCATGTGTGCGTGTGTTGTGTTGTGCATATGTATGTACGTCCGTGTGTGTTTTGCGAGTGTGTTGGGGTGTGTGCTTGCTTGCAATGTGTGTGTTGGGGTGTGTGTGCGTGCATGTGTGTTTTTGGAGTATGTGTGTGTGTGTGTACTTCGTAGAAAAATGTCACGATGGCTCTGGTATGCATTTTGCATTGCAATCCCCTCGCCAGAGTCTGGAATCCGAAGCGTTCCAAGCAGGCAAACATTGCAGGGGATTTTTGCGGGTGCCATCCCCTTGGCTTCAGTTACAGGAGGGTTGAGAGATGGAGGAATGGGGGTGGTGGTGGAGGGCGGGGGGGGGGAGGGGGTGGAAGGGATGGTGGGGGGGTAAATGTGGAGGGTGGTTGTGAAGTTGGGTGGGAGGTGGGAGGGTGGATATCTGAGGTGTCACAAGAGGGGTGGAGAGTATGTGGTCTCCTAACTCCTAACGCACTGCTGGGATTTTTTGGGGATGGTTTGTGGGTCTGCACTTTCTCTGTCCTCGCCCCCCCCCCCCCCCCCCCCCCCCCCCCCCCCCCCCCCCCCCCCCCCCCCCCCCCCCCCCCCCCCCCCCCCCCCCCCCCCCCCCCTCCATTCTCTTTTTTTAATACGCCATCTCTTTGTGCTGTTGTCTGCTTGGCCAATGAAGCTCCATGCATTGCACTCTCAGCTCTCAATGCTCTTCGCATCTACCATCCTAAGCAGCTGCTATTTAGTATCACTCAGTTAAAAATCAAAGTGAAAAATCAAAGGCCACCATATAGTCCAGACTCAGACCCTGGTACAGATGATGAGTGAAGAGCTCCTGTGTGTGTGTGTGTGTGTGTGTGTGTGTGTGTGTGTGTGTGTGTGTGTGTGTGTGTGTGTGTGTGTGTGTGTGTGTGTGTGTGTGTGTGTGTGTGTGTGTGTGCGTGTGCGTGTGCGTGTGCGTGTGCGTGTCTGTGTGTGTGAGGGTGCAGGTGTGCGTGTGTGTGTATGCGTGCGTGCATGCGTGTGTGTGTGTGCGTGCGAACACGTTTCAAACTGACTCATAGTTCCTCGGGAGAGATTTTTATCAGCAGCTTGGCGTGTTGTTGTTGTTTTATCCCCCATCGTAGCCAACAGGTTTCGCAAGCTGCCATCATTCATCCCAACTCTGATCTCCTTCCCGCTTCTCCTCTCTCTCCTCCTGTCTTCCCCTTTCCTGTTCTCTTTTGTCCTCTTTTCTAACTTTTTTCACCTCCTTTCCTCTCCCAGTATCTCCAATCCCCTCATACCTTCCTCTTCTCTACTTTCTTCTCCTCTCCTGTCCTCCCCTTTATCTCTTATCTTCTTTTCTAACCATCTTCACCTCCTCTCACTTATTTTCTTCTCCCCTCATGTCTTCTCTCTCCATTCATCTCCCCTCTTCTCTTCTCTGCTTTATTTTACTTGCCATAAAACTGATTTCAGCACAGCAGGCTGTCTGAAGGCATGTACTTCAGAACAGAAAAGCTCTTCACAAAACTGTTGCATACTCGCTTGAATTGAGACTGGCAATGGTGTTAAGAGAGAGACCTTCCCATGACAAAACAAAACGCTAAAGCAAACAAATACACACTCCGTTTGTTTCTTTTCATAGCTAGCAGCCATGAGAAATGCAGCGGATGCTTACAGTAAAAGCGAACGTTGCTCAATCTGGGCCAACTTGCTTGTTTACAACCAACACAGCTGTGACAAATAGGTAAACATTCTCTTTCATAGAGCTCTTATTGGCCAGGTTGCTAGGATTTTACATTTGGAAGTTGAATTTTTTGGGGGCGTGAAAAACAGAAACCCTGCTGTAGTTATGGTGCAACTCTTTATTTTCAAAGCTGAGGTTCCGGTCAGTAGGTCTGACTGACCCGAACCCTCAGCTTTCAAAAGAAATACTTTGGTTTGACCGTAACTGTAGCAGTGTTACTCTTTTCCATGCTCAAACAGTGATTCCTCCCAAAATAGCTGCACCTGCAAAGAACTCAAGGCGTACACAGGCCACCCTTTCTTTCCTTTGTGTCTTAACACTTGAAGTTGATGACAAGTGTCATGGACTGTCTGTGATTGTGACTAAGCAGGGTGTGTGCCGTTACTGTTAACAGTAAAGCCCAGTGGGGAAACAACAGGGGTGGACACAGTGGCTTTTGAGAGACGGCAGGGCCGACATTTAAAATGAGTGAAAGCATGGGCATAGCTCCCCATTGGCACTCTCTCCTTGTCCTTGTGGAAGGAGGGTATTCAGTTTCAGTATTAATACCCCCACTCCTTGGTCTCCACTACCACCACCCACCCACCCACTCACCCTTCATCCAATGCCAGATTATGTTCCAGAGAGGGTGTCTGGACAATGGTAGCTTTATCAAGATGACACGTGTCAGCAGGGGATCTGGTGTTTTGTGCGGGGGCGATGCGGGGGCGATGCGGTAGGATGCGATGGCGTGGTGTGGTGTGGTGTAGTCGGCCTTGCATAACCATAAAGATACGGCATGCTTACATGACTGCGTGTAGGCCACAGCACCACCTGATCCATTAAGGCCTTAATAAAATGCTCTATTTCACGTGCATAAAAATGCCCTCATAAATGTCAAATACCCCGAATGTGCGTGTGTGAGTGTGTCATGCTGGTTCACTGTTGTTAACCCTTTCAGTGCTGTGAAATCCTGTTCCGCTCTACTGACACCAAGTGGAAACTTCCCTAAAGGAGCATCTCTAGGGAGATTCAAATCGACATTGAAATCATTTCCCCTAAGGTAGGGCATAAGCACTACTTCAACTCTAAAGAAGCAGATCATTTGGCATTGACAGGCATTGATTGATTAGATACCTGTTGCTGTTGATCTACAGTGACACTGATAAAGCCATATGATGTGACTATTGTAATACGGAAATACATATGCAGCTTAATTTTAGTACTTTTATATAATCAATCATTTTAAAATGAACTGCTGGTGATGAACTGAATATCTTAAAGGAGCACTTCTGCCAATTTCAATATGTTGTTGTATTGCTCACGCACGCTACCCTTGACTTGTCAGTACCCGGTAATGCTGCGAATAAATAAAAATGTTTTTTTGAAATGTAAACAAACACCTGCCCCTATTACAATGACCAGGATCTCGGAAAAGGCCGAAGAAAAAAAAAACTCAGGTACTGACAAGTCCAGGGTAGTGTGAGCATTACAACGGCATGTTGAAATTGGCTGAAGTTATCCTTTAAAGCTCCATATGACGTGGTCCCTGTGATAAATTTGTTGTTACTGGAATGTTGTAATGTTAATGAAAGTTGTAATGTATTACTAAAGGCTCTGTGTGTAATGTTGTAGTACCCTAGTACTGGGGTGGTTAAGTCTTTTCAACGACTATTGTGTTACACTGGTAGAACAGTGTGTATTTTGAGACTTCCTTTAGACTTAAGAGAGCTCATGGATACACTTATTTTTGTGGTACCACTGTTTCTGTTAACATAGGTTATGAACAGCAGTAAAGGAAGGGGTATTTATCACTACATTTAGAGAGAGAGATAAGAATCACCATAATTTTATGAGCTTGAACGCGATATGGCACAGTCATGCCTTCAGGCGGGGTGAAAATGTTATACTGAGTTTTATAAATCAACCAATTCTGGGATGATGTATCGCATCTTCTCATTGCTCATCCGGCGGACTCATCTCTAATAAGCAGTACTGCCCTTACAGGCAGTCATGAAGCCCCTAAGGTGAGGAACCAAACGTCCTTATAGCTCCAAGAAGAAATCTAGGGTTACATTATATTTTACTGTGCCTGTTACATTTTTTAAAAGATATTTGTATGGGCTTTTTGTGCCTTTATTGATGATAGGACAGTAGAGATTGACAGGAAATCAGTGGGACAGAGAGATGGGGGTAGGGTTGGGACATGACCCAGGCCAGACTTGAACCTGGGTCCCCATGGGCATGCAAGCCCAAGTGGGGGGCTTAGCACGCTGCGCCACAGCGCCCCCTGTGCCTGTTACATTTGCTACGTTTACATGACGGTTTTAATTCCGAATTAATACTTCAGAATTAAATATTCGAATTTACTTTGATCTTTCATTTAATTCCTAATTAAGAAGTGTTCACATGACGTTTTCAAAGTCAAGCTTTATTCAGAATTAAATGGAGTCAATTCGGAATTAAAACCGTCAAGTAA
>NC_085862.1:41820868-41833368 GCF_034702125.1 Engraulis encrasicolus | reverse complement strand
CACAATTTCTTTACGGCTGCAGTTTTGTCTCAAAGAAGTATGGAGACACGCCCTCAAATGGTGTATAATTTTACTTGCTCACAGATTTAAGATCACTGACTGCACTCAAACATCCCCACCAGCCATTTGCTGGATGCAGCTCAAGGCTCTGAGGGGTCATATTTTAAACTACTCAGTAAAATAAATCTTAAAATGTCATAATGTCATCACATCACACAAACGTTATGCAAATCCTAAATAGTCTTTTTCATTGGACAAACCAGTTTATTTCATTTTGGATTTTTTTATACTCTAACTCTTTTAAGGCATGCCAACATGCCATTAATCTGAACCAACTTCGATAAGAAAAGCAAGTGATAAATGTGCATGAATGGAAGGGGTTTTTTTTGTTGCTTGCATCTGGTTTTCCATGTTCATGGGTCATCTGAAGGAAATGTCATGTGTTTACGTTGCAGGTTAGAAAGAAATCACACCTTAGTACAAAAACCAATTAGTGTGATTATGAGGAAAGCCTACAATCAACAGCTGAAATCACAAGATAAACTACATAAACATTGCACTTTACTCAGTGTGCCTTACATACTAAAGTAAAACTTCAAAATAGATGCTTGTTTTAGCTAACCAGACCGAAACACTTCCCTGGCCCCAAAACGATGTGGTCTTATGGTGGGGAGACTGTTGGTTAGATCTTGCAGTCTGTCTGCCTACCCCACCCTCTTACCAAGGACGGAGACTTCACTGCAATCTAATTGCGAGCAGCCTAACCAAGACATGATGTCATACGTTTCATGTGGCCTTTTTTCCATGGATACCTGGGCAATGGAAAAAAAGACCATCTGATGTCAGATGTACCATAGCATAAATGCATATTAAAGGGGTATGCCACTATTTTGGGGCTTAATACAGTTAAAATCGTTGGCTGGGGTTTATAAAGGTGGTAAAATGTCTTATTTTTCATGTAAGCCGTTGTCTTGCTTTGAGACAAGTTAAAAGAGGGAATATGTCGCTAAGCTAGTGAAAGTCAATGTATCCGTGTAGCATTGTAGCATGCTACACGGATCCATTGACTTTCACTAGCTTAGCAACATATTCCCTCTTTTAACTTGTCTTAAAGCAAGACAACGCTTAACATGAAAAATAAGACACTTAACCACCTTTATAAACCCCAGCCAACGATTTTAACTATATTAAGCCCCAAAATAGTGGCATACCCCTTTAAAATAAAATAAAAACGACAAAAAAAGAAACCCAGTCACACACATAACCCTGACTGCGTTTGTGATTTCGGGTCATATAATGATATTACCTTGCGCTTTAGGGCTGGGCTTCTTTTGCAGCTTGAGGCGAGCGCAGCACTGTGGCACCAAACAAACACACCTGAATGGGTTTTATTTGTCTTGGCTGAGAAGACCTCTGCCAGCTCACCTCTGGCCCAATTAGTACTCCCTGCTCTCTCTCTGAGCACACTCTTTTGGCAGGTGCTTTGTACAGATTTCTCCCCCCCCTCCCTCTCTCTCTCTCTCTCGCTCTGTTTTTCTTTTTCTTTCTTTTTTTTACGAGCTGTGGTGTAGAGATGAGATGTGTGTGTACTTCTCCTCAGGGCGATGCAGCTCCTGATCCAGGATTAAGACACACGTCCTCATTTCCAAGGGAGACAAGAAGAGAGAAAAGTTAACCCTTTGGGAGCACACCGCTACAGTCGTCAGGTGCTACAGTCAGGCACTACAAGTACTTTTTCAATGGACTAACTCACTTGTTCCTTCGATGACACATGGTAGTCTAGCCTGTTTCAACTGAAAGAAGCGAGTGAGAAAAGGAACATAAGCTTTGTTTGAAATATAATATTGTGAAGTTACTGAAAGTTAAGTTAAAATTTGAGCTGAAACCTAGATGTTAACTATAGCTACACTGCCACATTACTGTTCAAGTGGTATAAGCTCCCAGCTCACATACCACCCATAAGTTGTAATAACGCAATAGCCTACATGTACCCGGTACTTCTGTGGTTTTAGACATGAACCATAAACAAAGGTTTTCTAAATGTTAATCACCGAAGAAGCATGAGCCCATAAGATTTCTTTACGACAATAATTTTAAGAATGCCATAAATCATTGGAGTGATGGGGGATGGGGGGATTCCAAGGGAGTGCATAGATTAGGCACCTTCACATTAATTAAGTTATCGTTGCTTATTCATTCTATTTTATTCTATTTAGGTTTCAAGCGTTCAAGCGTATAGGCTGTATTTCAGTTAACTTCAAAATGAGTCCTTCTGGCTTTTTGACTGGCATCCATCTAAATAACTTTTTTTTTTTTTTTAACCATTTTTTGCTTTTAGAGGGAATTGCCTCTGAGGTCTTCATATGTAAGTATATTACGCTACACATAATATATTATTTCAAGAGTACATTTCTGCAACATTTTTCTTAGATTCCTTCAAAAGGAATGTCATATGGGGTTGCAGTTCTTGAGTGCGATCTTACATGTAAGTGTGTGAGAATTTCGCAGCTACAGATAGTGATATGGCTAAGAACAGACAGACGGACAGACAGCAGCATGTGTCATGAACTCATTAAGGCTACACATAGCATTAGGTGTTCTCTCTTAAAACACACACGCACGCACACACACGCACGCACGCACGCACGCACGCACACACACACACACACACACACACACACACACACACACACACACACACACACACACACACACACACACACACACACACACACACACACACACACACACACACACACACACACACACAGGGTGTTTGGACAGGGGCTTTGCTGCCTGTGCGTCCCGGGGGCGTAATCCAAGGGGACACCAGTCGACTCAAAACAACGGGGAGGCCGGAACTGTTTGACATAGCTCCCCTCAGCCCATCTCTCCACACCCTCGGCTAACGGATGACAGCCTGCAGCCAAGGAGGGCTGAGTGGCTGGCAAACACCAAGTGATGAGCAAAACATCTAGAAAATAATCATGGTAAAACAAACTATGTAGACAACATGATCTTACTTCAAGAACTGTACAACTGCCTGGTTTAAAAACTCTGGAGAGCAATCCTGGTAAAACACCAGTGATTTAACCAGGGGAAAAATATCTAGAAAATGAATCCTGGTAAAGGATAAAAAAAAAAAAAACATGCTAAAAAAACTCAATACTCAAAAAAATCTGAACACTAATCTAAAACTCACGGTTAAAAGGAGTTTTGATGCACTGGCATGTGTTGCGCTAGTATGGATATTTTGAAAGCTACATATGTGTAGCCTATGCCAGATACAGTACATAGTGTAGTGTGTGTGTGTCAGTCGAAAACAGCCATGCCTTCTTGGGATCCAATATTCTTAGGAACACTACATCATTTTGTTCTGTATTTCAGCAAAACCCACTTATAGCCGTATGCCAGAGAGCACGAATGGCACGGGCAGTGTGATAACTGAGATCATAAAATCGCTCACAAAATGTCATCATTTGAATGACAGCAACCAAAATCTGATCCATGCGGGGTGACAGCGTGATGGGAGGTGACAAAAGGCCATGCATCTCCTGAGGCCCCCAATGAGCCTGAGGACTTCACTGGGGATTAATTACGCTGAAGCCAGTCTGCACCCTTCACTCTCCATGTTCACAAGCGGCTGCTATAGTACGTCCATGACTAGCTATACCTACCCACCCAACTGTCCGCCTGGCTGGGCCAGTGTTGTGTCAATATGGACTACACACATCAAGCTGCCCTACAAACTGCTCCTAGATCAGTGGTTACAGTTAGGGGGTCCATGTTTTTGGACATGGTGGTAATATAAATAAATAATGAGACGCATTTTGTGAGTGCAGATTTTTCTTCCTTAAGTTGATCCATTTTATCGCGCACCCAAAGACTTTCGTTTTTCCAAGAAGTTGAGCGCGTCCTTTGCCTAAACTTACAGTTAGGGGTAAACAGCCTACTGCTTGTTTGTTTATGGTTATGGGCTTTTTTTCCTTTAGTGTGAAGTGAAAGCGTGTAGTAAAAGCCCGACTGAGAAACTCCAACTCCCATTGTCATTGTGGCACAGCACTCCACAGCACTCAGTACTCACTGCACGAAATAAAATTGCATGTATGCCTCACCCATGCAAGGGGCAGCCCGTGTGGATAGGACAGTGAAGAGTATAACAAGAAAAGAGTGGGAGTGAGACACAGGGTAGGGTTGGGAAATGACCCAGGCTGGACTCGAACCCCAGTTCCCATGGGCATGCGAGCTAGCTCTTTTCGACGAATCGGCCCATCTCGACTGATCCCCGGCTGTCCTACATGTAGGCTGTGCGTGTGTCTGATGGCTGCGAGTGCGGCAGTGGCAGCATCAGCTGCCGTCAGTACGTGAGGCTGCGAGGCTGCATGAGACATCACTCAGCCGGTTGTCAGTCAGCCGTCCAGGAGCCTGGAGACGCAGCCTGGGAGGACGACAAGCGAGAAGGCCCACACCCAGCACTCAGTCACAGGGCAGGACAGGAGGTATGACTGGGAGAGGACAGAAGGACGGATGGCCCACACATGTATGCATCGCTCACTCAGGGACGTTTTGCCTTTCGAAAACATGGCTCCCTGTCCCGGTGACATGGCAAACAGCAACCAAGGAGCATGTACCATAAGGTGCACACGAAGGATGTTTTAAAAGAGTGACCTCTTTCTTTATTCATGTATTAAAGGCTAATAGCCATACTACATACTGGTATTTTTCATTGATGTGAGCACTTTCATTTGGTAGATTTGAAGTTTCTTTTTCACTCTCATCTCTGGAGTCATCCTCAGACCCAGGAAGTTTGAGATCCGTGCTGTTGCCCCATAATGTGCGCCTTACCATCTGAGGCACGCTGTAATAGTCATTGAAAGGTTAATTACCACAGTAATGCTCTACTCTGACACAACACAGGGCCTTTGGCTTTGGTATTGCACTACGACTCGGTCATTGCCATTCGGGTAACAACAAATTTACAATGGCGTGTTTTAACAGGCTAAATGAGTTTGCAAACTTGTAAAAGTATCCCTCGTAATGTGTAATGCTTTGGCATTAACTGTATCAAAACATTTGTTCTTGTAAATGTACGATGTGTGCATAGTATGCATAGTAACTTTCAAAACATTGAAATGTAAGCCTATTATGTTCCTGTAAGTTAATTGGCCATTGCAAAGCTATAATGCAAAATGTTGCTTTTACGCTGTGATAATGTTGCTTTTACTTAATGCTAATAATGATTTGACATAACACCACATGTAAGCTTTGAATTCAGTTACAAAGTATGTAAACACAATGTTGACAGAGCTAGATATTCATCTTAATTACCCCTCAATCAACTGAGATAAAATCTTAAATTCTTCAATTAGCGATACAATTCACAAAAAACAAACTCCGTTTTCAGTAACATGTTTATTAAAACTAAATTGATTACAAAAGCCCTGGCACTTGGTAAACTAAATTGAAATATAAACACACACAAGCACACAAGCACACACACACACACACACACACACACACACACACACACACACACACACACACACACACACACACACACACACACACACACACACACACACACACACACACACACACACACACACACACACACACACACACACACACACACACACACACACACACTACAGGAGCACAGTGGAGGGGTGGCTTGAGGAGTGTTTGTAAAAGGCTGTCCTGCTATAGCAACAAACATGCTGGAGGTGGTGGAGGGTGGAAGAGTGAACGCTACAATTAAAGAATAAGGGGAAATTCCAGCACAAGGCTGGGCTGTAATGATACTGTGTAGAGCCTTGTAACAATCAAGCAAATATGACATATGCACCTTCACGCAACAGTGGACCTCTTAGGAGAGAGAGAGAGAGAGAGAGAGAGAGAGAGAGAGAGAGAGAGAGAGAGAGAGAGAGAGAGAGAGAGAGAGAGAGAGAGAGTGTTGTGGAGGAGATAGAGGAACAGTCTCCTCAGGCTTAAAGCAGTAACAATGCAAGTGCATAGAATACACGGTCGGATGTAAACGCAAAGGCAGTGATGATCTTTTTGTTGTCGTTTTTTACATTCATTGGATTAGCCATAATCACAGATTTCACAGGATTATGAAGTTCAACAACAGCACTGCTGACTAGTCCATTCCTAGTATTACTAGAGACTGGAAAATGTCTAAGAAGAAAGGCACATCATTTCACACGAGTCACTCCCATTTCATGCAATAATTAAAATTAATCTGCACATTAAAGACAGTAAAAAAGAATGATACAATACGTCGCCCGTGGCAGCTTCACCTAGGTGGCAAGGCCAAATATATAAACAAACCCACGTATGGTCCCAAGATGCATTGAGCACAGTTACATGCACAGAGTATTGCAGTTTCACATGGAATATGGTCGATATTGACATGTTTGGAACAACATTCTGCAACGGGAATATTCATGGAGTTTACGTGACTCTAGCACAAACCAAATACTACCACTGCGCCGTTTGATATCGAAATATTCTTCTCATGTAACTGCAGACATGTGCAAAGAAGCGGTGCTACAGGGGCTCTAGCAGTTGACCTTTTTGGTCTTTAATGTCAAGAGTGCCCTTTTGATAACTGCGGGAGTGAAGTTCTAAAAAAAACTTAAAAAAAAAAAAACTATTTTGAAATTAGAATTAAAAAGACAGAGTCTATGTATGGTCTACCAGGATGCAATTATGAATACACTTTTAAATACAGTCGATGTGCTGTTTGGATTCCCCCCCAATTTTTTACATGTGCACTTTTGAATACCTGAGCCCCTGCTAAGGTCTTTGCACAGCCCTGTGTAACTGCTTTTGGTTACACTTTACTTGAAACCAGTTTCATACGTATGACATAACAGTGTCATAATAGTGTCAAAACAGTGTGATGACACAGTCATGGGCGAGTCATAAACATGATATCAATAATAAATGTTTTATGGTCATGAAAAGTTGACCTTGTTAGGGCTGTCTTCACCAGAACGGAATGTCACTTAATGACAAATATCTATGACATTGACATAATGTCTATGACACATCATGCATGACTGCGTCACGACACTGTTATGACACTGTTGTGTCATGCGTATGACACCGGTGTCAAGTTAAGTGTTACCTTGCTTTCTTTGTGTCCAAGTTCAGAAGCCGATGTTGCCACGCGCCAGGCAGTAACCCAGCTTGTTCTGGTTGCTGATGAAGGACATGAGTCCCACGTAGGCCTCGATGAGGATGGGCTGGTACAGGGTGATCACACCGTTGGCCTTCCCAGGGACGGGGCTCTCCGTATGGGCTCGCTCGGCCCCTGCAGTCAGCTGCTCCTGGAAGGTCTGGAGCTGGTACACACAAGAAAAATGCCTGTGTTAACCATTAATACGAATGAAGAGAAATGTTATGGGCAGGTCACCAGGCCATATTTGACCCTCAACAGTGTTGTAAATTTACTCTGAAATATGGAAACATTTTTTTCACTGTGTGATGGAAAAAGGGACTAGACACTAACTGGGTTGACAAAGTCAAGACACTGATGTAGCAAAGAAACTGAAGAAACATACAGCATAACTTGCTTGTTTCAAAAGGTTGCAAAAGGTTTCAAAATACATGACTTGTCTTGTACTAGTTTAAGCAATCCTCAGAAAATTCCTTTAATTTTGTCTTGCCCATTGAGTCTTTCTGGTACAACTAGATCATTGTCATGGTATTGAAGGGAGTGAAATTGTGAGTAACTGCAATATTTTATTACTTAACATTTTAGTCACTGGTGTTATGTGTTTGCTTTTTTTTTGTTTTTTTCTTCATACCTTTGATTACAAGTTACAGATAGACCAGGATTGAGTGACGTAGAGAGGTGGAGAGACAGGGAGGGATGGAGAGCTCCAGATTTATGGTGTCATTCATTGTGCTACTACATCACACACCATAGTGTGTATTTATGGTGTCACCCACTGCACTACAAGATCACTCTCCATATAGTGTGCTGTGTAGTTATAGCAAAGATTCTCTATTCTACATTTAAACCGTCTCTGGTTATAGCATCATGCATCAATGCAGAGAACTCCTATGATTTACAACATTTACAACATAAAATACTACAACAATGCAGGCATTAGCCGCATTAGCCTTGTGTTATGTACCGGTAGGTAGAACAACTTTGCCACTCCAAACCTCCCAAGGTTCCCCTCATCTGTCATCACATACATGTGCTGCATTGAGGAGGGTCTCCCACAATGAAATGAGGCAATGTGCAATCAAGACTTTGGAACATCATGAGGCAGCACGCAATGCTAGCAGTGTGCAGTTGTTTTTGTACCCATGATGAAATGGCAATCTATTAGGTCTGTGTGCATGTGGTCATGTGTGACCATTTACTATGAGTCCATATGTTTGGATGCTACACAGGTAAGGGTGTGTGGCTGTGTATGTGTGTGTGTGTGTGTGTGTGTGTGTGTGTGTGTGTGTGTGTGTGTGTGTGTGTGTGTGTGTGTGTGTGTGTGTGTGTGTGTGTGTGTGTGTGTGTGTGTGTGTGTGTGTGTTGTGTGTGGTGTGTGTGTGTGTGTGTGTGTGTGTGTGTGTGTGTGTGTGTGTCTTGTCTGTGTGTGTGTGTGCGTGTATGTGTCTGTGTGTGTGTGTGTGTGTGCGTGCGTGTATGTGTGTGAGCGTGTGTGTGTGTGTGTCTGTGTGCGTGTGTGTCTGTACGTGCATGCCCTTTGCATGTGTGTGGATGTCTTTGTGTTTGTCTGCATGTGTGTGTTTGGTATGTCTGGAATGAATGTGGATAAGCAGTAAGGCGAGGTGTGTGTGGGGCAGGTGGTTCATAGGGAAAGGGGGGAGTTACGTGTAAATGAATGAAGTGACCTGGAAGGTTTGTGTCTGTCTGTGTACCTTCCCCCTCTATGACCCTCAGTAGTTTTCAGGGCATGGAGAGATGGGTGTCACCTAGGAGGGATAGGGCGGGGGTCAAAGGTCAAGTCAGGTGTGAATGTGAGATCATCTGTGATGGGGGAAGGCCGGGGGACAGGCTAAGCTGTGTGTGTCTGTGTGTGCAAACTGGATACAGGAGGCAGCTTTGACTTTCAAGGATATAACTACGGTTCCTCTACGGATACCAAGGGCGATGAGACTCACTACAGAGAAGAAGTAGACCTGCTGGCCAGATGGTGCAAAGACAACAACCTCCTGCTGAATGTCAACAAGACCAAGGAGATTGTTGTCAACTTCCAAAGGGTCCAAAAACAACTGCCACCACTGACCATCGACGGCGATGCTGTGGAGAGAGTGAGCAGCACCAAGTTCCTTGGAGTGCACATCAGCGACGACCTCTTTTGGACCACCAACACTACATCACTGGCGAAGAAGGCCCATCAGCGTCTCTACTTCCTGCGCAAACTAAAGAAGGCAAGTGCTACACCCTCCATCATGACAACATTCTACAGAGGAACCATAGAGAGCGTCGTGTCCAACTGCATCACAGTGTGGGGAGGAAGCTGCACGGAGAAAAACAGGAAGACACTCCAGCGTGTTGTGAACACAGCGAAGAAGATCATTGGAGTACCACTCCCCTCCCTGCAGGACATTTACACCACACGCCTCACCCGGAAAGCACTGATGATCATCAAAGACACAAGCCACCCTGCACACAAACTGTTCAGCCTCCTGCCCTCTGGAAAGAGGTACAGGCGCCTCCGTTCCCGTACCACCAGGCTGGCGAGCAGCACAATGCACCAAGCGATCAAGATGCTGAACAGTCAACCCACTCTCCCTCCACTGTCAGCCTCTAGCCAGCAAGGCCACTGACAACCCCCCCCCATCCCCATATCTGCGACTGAACATTCCACCTGCACTACTATACTTGTGACTGAACTTTCAACCTGCACTAACTCAAAACATGCACACACACACACACACACACACACACACACACACACACACACACACACACACTCGCACACACACACACACACACCACACACACACACACACACACACACACACACACACAAGCACACTGCACTTTCTGCACTAAACCCAAACATACACACACTGACACACACTGACACACACACACACACACACACCACACACACACACACACACACACCACACACAACACACACACACACACACACACACACACACACACACACACACACACAGACACACGAACACACACACAGACGAACACCGCACCTTCTACCTGCACTAAACACATACACACACACACACACACACACAACACACACACACACACACACACACACACACACACACAAACACACACATACACACACACACACACACACACACACACACACACACACAAACACACAGACACACGAACACACACACAGACGCACACCGCACCTTCTACCTGCACTAAACACATACACACACGCACACACACACACACACACACACACACACACACACACACACACACACACACACACACACACACACACACACACACACACACACACACACACACACACACACACACACACACACACACACTGCTGCTGGTGTACTTGACAGACCTTTTTAATATTTATTTTTCTTCAAAATGCTACTATTACCATGTCAGAACACTATAAAGGACTTTTTAGGAAAAGCACAAAAGCACAACAATACCTCTTAATGTATGTCCTCTACAAGTCTTCTGTTGTCCAGTCTTGCACTTTAAATGTCTGTATGAGCACTGTCTATGTCCATACTGTCTTAAGTCCATGTATAAGTACTGTCTATGTCTATACTGTCTATGTCCTTACCTAGATTAGTCTATGTCTGTATGGGAAAGCAAGAAATGTAATTTCAAATTCTTTGTATGACCAGTGCATGTAAAGAAATTGACAATAAAACCTACTTGACTTGACTTGACTTGATTGAGGAAGTGTCAATAACGTATTTCTGAAATCTTACTGAAAACTAGCTTTCCTCTAACAATAACAAACCCACTCAAGGACTACACATGTCTGAAACATACATGAACCTGCTGACTTTTGAAATAGTGAATGGTGGCAACAACATACGAAGGCTACCCAAATCAAGCAAATGCTTCAAATAATGTTGCCTTTAAAGAAAACTTTGTAACTTTAATAGCAGCAAAGAAGCTTCCTTCATGCTGCTTTCAACATCATAACAATCTACAGAACTGTGACATCAGCAGTTGCAGTCATGGAAAAAATATCATTCTGAGCTGCTGCCCAACTAGGTCAAGCAAAACTAAAACGGATCTTTTCATTGCCACTCGGGTGCCTGTTAGATACTAAAGCCAACAAGGCACCAACAAGTCCAGCTTTTCATTTCAGATAGTGCTCAGGTGCCTATGATTCCTAAACCACCTTCAACCGCAGTTCCATCAAAGTTGCCAAACTCCGGTGGGGAATCGCTGACATTTCAGTGACATTGGTGAAAAATGTAGCGATGATGATGTGACTGCAGAGCACATCTGAGTCTTAGTCAGAGGAGAGAGAGACTTCTGATGCATGACTGGACTGAATCGGCCCGGGAGTCATGCGAGATGACGCGATAAGAGGCCAAATTTAATCAGGAGCCTTTCAAATGCCAGAAAAAGGGGAGAGAGAGAGAGAGAGAGAGAGAGAGAGAGAGAGAGAGAGAGAGAGAGAGGGAGAGAGAGAAAGTGGAGGAGGAAGCAAAGGGAGTACACTTCACACTTCACTGGAAACCGGCATACGCCCCCTGTCAAAAAGTGTGTGTGTGGGTGTGTGTGTGTCCACGCACTTCACTGGAAACCGGCCTACGCCCAGCTTCCTAAAAGTGTGTGTGTGTGTGTGTGTGTGGTCTATATGCATTTGCGTGTGTATTAATGTCCACTTTGTGTGCATGAATAGCATGTGTTCATGTGTGTGTGTGTGTGTGTGTGTGTGTGTGTGTGTGTGTGTGTGTGTGTGTGTGTGTGTGTGTGTGTGTGTGTGTGTGCGTGCGTGTGTCAGTGTTTGCGCATTTGTGAATGTGTGCATGCTAATAAGTGTGTATCAGTCAGTGTGCTTGTTTACAGTACGTATTGTGGGTGTGCATACGTCAGAGTTCCTCAGAATTCATGGCCCAGCTCTCATAGGCATTGAAGGCATGAAAGAACCTAACAATTCTTTTGCCCGTTCCTGCATAACCACAGGACGAAATCCATCAATCCCATCAATCCCTTGGGAACGGCTGATTCTAAGGAAGTGCCCGCATGAAAAATTAGACGTTCCGATGTAAGTTAGTGGTTGCCATAAGTTAATACATGGAGGCGGATTGAAACAAATTGACAGAAGTGAAGTGATGTAAATTTCAGCGCTCCATTTTGACAGCGCAAAGGAAACATTTGATTTGGTTGCCCACAGCACAGTTGACTTCTCATTTGAACAGGATTTTCACTTTGCATTTTCACTCATTCGCTCTTCGCTTGATTCCATAGGAATAAATGGTGGATTTGGCCGGCATGAATTTAAATAACATTAGTAAGTCCATCACAGATTTCTGTCACA
>NC_085862.1:41793368-41813368 GCF_034702125.1 Engraulis encrasicolus | reverse complement strand
GGAGATTTACGGAAAGCAAGAGAGGAAAAAAACAGATTGAGTGAGATGGATAGATTATGAGGAAGGAGAGAGGCTGAAAAAAAAGATCAGGTTTGACCTGTAGCACTTACGCAGGGAAATCACTCAACAAAACAATCTTCCCCTACATAAACACTCCATAAAAACAACTGGATTCCACCATGACTTGCACACAGCTGTGCATACATGTACACAACTGTAATCTCCGCCCACACACACACAAACATGCACGCACACACACACACACACACACACACACACACACACACACACACACACACACACACACACACACACACACACACACACACACACACACACACACACACACACACGTCCAAACACACGTGGTCACAAAAAATAAACACACATACACGGGCACATAAATCCAGACAGATGTACACCGAAGTGCACTGCCAAACACACACACGCACACACACACACACTTACAAAGATATACACACAAAGCAACACACACACACACACACACACACACACACACACACACACACACACACACACACACACACACACACACACACACACACACACACACACACTTACAAAAATATACACACAAAGTAACATACACACAAACACACACAAACACAGACACACAGACACACACACACACACGCACACACACACACACACACACACACAGACACACAGACACACACACACACACACACGCACACACACACAGACACAGACACACAAACACACACAAAAACACACACACAAACATCCAAACCCAAGCACCAACACACACACGCTGTGTATTCTTAGCCAGGCTTTTGGGAGAGTGTCCCTGCATTCCTGCAGCACTCATCTGCAGTCAGCCAGTGAAGAGTCAGAGGAGGAGGAGGAGGAGAAGGAGGAGGCCTTGTAAGTCAACACACACGACAAGACAAATAATATGAGGGGCCCGCCACAGCTGTCATGGCCAGGGGCCCAACCGTCCATATGTCCGCCTGCCTGTGTGTGTGTGTGTGTGTGTGTGCGTCTGTCCATTCGCCTCTCTGTCCGTCTGTCTGTGTGTGTGCGTCTGTTTGTACACCCACCCACTCTCCCGTATCGTATCGTATTGTACCATACTGCACAGCGCCGCACCACACTGCACCACGCTCTCCTAGTGCCAACAAACACACCCCAGGATTGCTCAACGTGGGACAGCAGCAGTCAACCAGCAACCTGCAGCCAGCATCCCTCACTCACTCACTCACTCACTCGCTAGCAGGACACAGTGTTTACTGTTACTGAAGATACACACACACACTCTGGGTATAACCAAGGCAACCTGGGAAATGGAGAAAATCCCTCTTTTATGCAACACTCTAAGTCACTTCTAAAATGCTGCTGCCATTTTGTTAGGGGTGTAATAAAAAATAATCAAAATGTATCGATGCATCGATGTATCGGCCGGCGATTTGTTCGAAACATTGTATCGTATCGTGGGGCATTCTTAAGTATAAAAAATAATCGAAACGCTGGCCCCTGTCCAACACCCTAGCTCCAGAACATAATAGAAGTGGAAAAGTAATTGGAAAGAATAGAATAGTATCGAATCGTATCGTATCGTGGGGAATTCTTAAGTATCGAAAATAATCGTATCACTGCTTTAAGAAATCGATACGGTATCGTATCGTCATGGAGGCTGTGATTTACACACCTACATTTTGTAGTCACCAGGTTGGGGCCAGGTTGCCATCTCTGCTCTTGTTTGCTTCTGATTTACAAGGGAGACTTATTTTGAGTCATACAAGGAAATGGAATATAAAAAATGCAATGCAAGTTGCCAAACTGAGAATGTACAGTTGCAGTTCAGTATTGTTCTGTGATGTTGTGCAGTGTTTACACTTTGAGTAGTAGTTGAGTTTGCTGTCATCAAGTGAACATTATCAACTGAAAACAGGAATGCTGCATTCTGGGGAAGCACCCATTTCACAGCACCATGACCATAGAATATTTACAGTTCAGCATGCACACTTAAGAGTAGCCAACAGTCTGTTTAATTTGTAAATGTGTGTGGGCCAGCACTTGTGTCCTTTGTAGAGTGTGTCGGCCTACCAGCCTTTCTGTCTCTCTGGCATCTGTACTACTTTTTATTAAAGCAGTGAATGAAAGAAAGAGTGATTGCGTGAAGCTTTGAACTGACATTCGTTTCCAACACAGGTGCAGGACACCACACTTTGCTTCACTACTATTTTTTGCAATGTTCACCTGCACATTAATATAGGATACAGATATAAGGACATTTTAAATGGTAAAGAAAAATAATGCGGTTATATACTGTGTGTTTATCATAACGCCCAGCATTAAAACCTTGACTGAACTCTGGGATGTCCTGACTCACCCCATTGTCATCATGAGTATGAGGAAGGGAAAAGAAATCTGCAAAGGGAAAACCAGGGCCAACATGCCACTGGAAAATTCCCACTTGAAACCCTGGAGTAGCCTACTTCATTTCCTTGTCCACCTACGCCTTCCCAACAGTACATTGAGCAATAAGAAGGTTGCCTATACCTATGATGTGACTAGGATTTACGGTGATGTCTACAGCTGCATGGAGACCAGAAACGACCAACAAGACCCAGGTAGCTGAGGTCGCTGAAGAAGTTCTGCCATGAATTTACTTTATTCGCTCTGGACGTGACATTGACATGTTTGATTTAGCTAATCACATAACTGCTCTGGCTTGACAGCCTGGGACATTCAGAGATATGACCATTCCAGTTGGTTTTCATGAACCACGTCATAGCGCATTGCCATAGTTATTAGCTTGACTTTAATCGCTGAAATTCACTCTGGTTGCTCTGATTGCTTCGCTCTTCGCGAATTTGCTTTAGTCGATGACACTCCACAGAGAAATAAGAACTTCCGTTGCTCAGGTAGCGTACTGTATGTCACTCTTAGTATACACATAACTTACTAGAGAAAACTAGAAGCCGAGAGTTTCTTATACAGCATAGTATAGTGTTGATAACTGAATCCTCTCAGTAATGGCAACATATGGGTGCAGGCTGGATTAATGCAGACTCACTGTTTGCTGTAAAAAACAAAATTATATAGTCACAGCATTGCTATGACACTGCTAAGAAGTCTTAAAGGATAGTTCCGGCGTAAAATGAAAGTTTCACCATCGCTTTCCCATGCCACATAATGTATCTAATGATGAGCCATTCCGGGCAATGCCGCGCCGTTATGAAGTTAGCTAATTTTAAGCTTTTTGGTGAAAAACGCAGCCAATGCATCACGGCGGGGCCAATTATAAGCCTATTATTTTCTGATGTTTCCCCGCTATAAACAACTTCAAAAATGCTACACACTTCATCACAAAGGTCTCGTCCATCAAACCGAGGCACAGAGAGGGTCATCGGACCACACAGTCTTTCACTGGCCAGTCTTTCCAGAGGTGTCTCACTGTTGCAACTCTCTGACCGGGATGCAGGCTACTCAATCAGGTGGCTAGGTAGGCTAAATGGTCCGCGGTTCCACCGGCTGTTCCACCGTAAAATGAAAAGCTGGAACCCCGACCGTTTTCACCGACTGCCACTGTCTAAACCAGCCATATTACGGGAATGGCTAATAGCATTAGAAGTGGATGAAACTGACATAAAAACCCTGAGGGATCGCTACCGTGTGTGGAGGGAGCATTTCGAGGATGATGGCTACAAGAAGAGTAAGGGAGATGGAACACCAAAACGAAACCGTCTAAAGAGGAATGCTGTGCCAAAAAGGCGCGTGGCTATGGAGGTATGTTTGAAGAGAGATAAACATGTGTAAATGTGTCTGGCTCATGAATCTTGACCGTCTGTGACACTGGTTGCAACACCGCGCGTCTTTGCCAGCAAGCACTCTGTTTTGGGAAGGCATAGCCTACATGTGCAGTAAATGTAGCCCACTACAGGAGATAAATACACTGTCAAAACAAACTAGCGCAGGATGGCAAGTGAAATTGTGCGACCTGAGGCATTCGATGTGGTTGATGTCAAGCATGCTAGAGTAGTTTCAGTGAAGTAGGTCTAATGACGAGGGCGCGCGAGGTCAGATGGACCATTACCATTACGCAACGGAGGAGGGCTGGAGGAATTTTATAAAGTCGTAGCCTACTTGAAGTGCTCTTACAGATGTAAGTACACCACCACTCGTATGTTATTACAAAGTTGAATCCATGTTATATAATACCGTGTTGCAATTACTTTGTAAGAGTAGTCTGCCTACCTGTACTCTCCATATTATGCAACTCTTCAAATCTGCTGCCTGCACACACGGTAGTAGCGATCCCTCCGGGTTTTTACGTCAGTTTCGTCCACTTCTAATGCTATTAGCCATTCCCGTAATATGGCTGGTTTATACAGTGGCAGTCTGTGAAAACGGTCGGGGTTCCAGCTTTTCATTTTACGGTCGCAGCCGGTGTAAGAACCGCGGACCATGTTTAGCCTTCCTAGCCACCTGATTGAGTAGCCTGCATCCGGGTCAGAGAGTTGCAACAGTGAGACACCTCTGGAAACACTGGCCAGTGAAAGACTGTGTGGTCCGATGACCCTCTCTGTGCCTCGGTTTGATGGACGAGACCTTTGTGATGAAGTGTGTAGCGTTTTTGAAGTTGTTTATAGCGGGGAAACATCAGAAAATAATAGGCTTATAATTGGCCCCGCCGTGATGCATTGGCTGCGTTTTTCACCAAAAATCTTAAAATTAGCTAACTTCATAACGGCGCGGCATTGCCCGGAATGGCTCATCATTAGATACATTATGTGGCATGGGAAAGCGATGGTGAAACTTTCATTTTACGCCGGAACTATCCTTTAAGAAACAGATTATGGCCATCACCATTTTGGTAACAACAAACTTATACAGGAGGTCAGGGGTGTAGGTTTGGTAAAAAAAAAGTGTTGGGGACATATTTTTTTGCAAATTGTCCTGGGATCCACCATCTAAAAAGTGATATGGGCATGTCTGCATGAAAGAGTTGAACAACGATGCATTCACATGATCAGCAGAAGATGATGATCAGATCAGATGGGTCATCTCACTCAAGGTAAAAAAAACACAATTAGTCCTCTATAGCCATCTCTCCCATTTCTCTGGAAAACCACAAATTCTCAAAGTCATTGAGGTCCAGGAAAGCACTCAGCCCCTGCATGCCTGAGTCTCGCAATATCCATGCTCCAATCCAGGTCATGCTAATCAAATATGAATTGTGAGTCCAAATGTTTGCAACACCTTGGCAACACTAAAGCTGCCCATGACTACATTTCATTCAACAACTCACCACAGGAGGCCTCCTATTGAACCAGGTACTTACTGTACACAACAGTGCCATCATTCACACCTAAATATATTACACTGTTTACTATGTTACACTTTGCAGGGGTGTATAGCCCCATTATGCACGCTGTACCATCTGAGGCATGCTGTAATAGTTATTGAAAGGTTAATTATCACAGTAATGCTCTACTATGCCATAACACGGGGCCTTCAGTAATGCACTACGACTCGGTTATTGCCCTTCTGGTAACAAGAAATATATAACGCAGAGTTTCAATGGGTTAGCCGAAGTGACTCTGTACATCTGCTGCCAACAGAGTAAGAAGGAGTTTGCAAGGTTGAAGGGAAACGCCCCTGAGGGGATTCAGTTCCTCCCTGAAGGTACTGTAGAAGCTGTAGAAAGGTCATCCTACTCTCTGAGCAACAAAGAGCGAGTTCCACCTTGGCAACAACAGAGAGAAGTTTTGAACGAGACTGGTTTGTGTGTGAGAAATGTCCTGGATGAGGCAGAGACATCTGTGTGCTGCATGTACTTTGTGTTTTTGGCAGAAAACCTTTGCTAAATCTTTGTTATGAAAAGTAATAAAAGGTCCACATAATTATTCCTAGGCTAGCATGCATAGCAAGCGTTTTTGAATCAGTGAAAACATATGGGGAAATGTCAGACCTCAGACATTTTAACATCATTGCTTTAATTCAAAGATCTTCTGAGCTTCAGCAAGGTCCCATGTGCAGTATATACAATGCTAGAGAATTTGGTGTGTTTATCACATGCAAGAGATCTCTACTGTAATTCTGGGCCACTTTAAGAAGTATTAACATGGCACAAATTTTAATTAGGTAGATACTTACTTTTGTGTGTATGTCAACATGACACTGAGTGTTAACACACTGAGGGTCTAACCACTATGTTTTGAAAATCTCAAACTAAATATGTGAGGGTAAAAAAAAGCTTTGGAAAACAGGTGTGGTGATAAGGTTGGCCTGCTGTTGTGCCAACCTAGTTTGACTGGGTGACACGTCTTATCAGGAGAAACTGTAATGTGTTGAAATACTGCCATCTGGTGGCTCATATGAAGTACTGCTATAGGATTAGGCAGAGCAACTCCTTTAGGGGCTTTTCCCCATTCAACATCCCGAAGGCAAATGATGAGATCCAAGTGACCTTTGATCTTTGATGACATTGAGCCTTGCGTCATGAGTCAGGAAAGGACGTAAGGAGCTAGTTTCAGTGCCACTACCATCAAAGTATCTATAATTGATCTATTACTTAAATCAATGTGAGCTATGGTAAATGGATGTTAAAATGAACGCACAATAACAATGACATACAGCATTTAAAGCCAGCAGAACTTCAAAGATCAAAATAACTGGGTAAATTGACATTGTTTTCGATGGACTACATGGATTACAACACACTTTTTTCTTTCATATTTGGTCTCTACATACGAAGGGAGATAAGAACAGCCAGACAGTATTACTTAAATGTACAATGTAAAGATTTCATATAAATCTAGATCTCACTGAAGTCCACAGTCAGGACTATGCTATCCAGCGAAACGACAGAGTAAACATAGTGCAGTTTAATGGATGATTTCTTAGAAAGAGGAGAGGATAAACAGAGTGAAAGAACAAGAGAAAGATGTAAACAAGAAAAGTGTGTGAGAAAGAAAAGTGAAAGTACTGTATTGGCAACACTATTTCTATGACATTAACGCAAAGACGGAACACCACGTCAAATCGTGACATCCTGCGCCTTTCTATGATTATCGTTTCTCAGAAAATCTCCTTGGAGACCAACCATCTAATTTCCATGGTTACCTCAAGGTTGGCCCTTAAAGCCAACCAATGACTCATGACTATGGCAGCAACAGTAAGAATAGCCCACTCCACGGACACTCCAAGAACACTCTGCTATAGATCTCATCACCTTCTCTTACCCCGAGATGTGTCCCTCCGGTCCTTGTTGCAGCAATCTAACAGATATTGCCAAAGTATCCTCGAATGCCAATATGACAAATTGATATTGGCAATCAAAGTGAGCAACATCAAGCAGCAATCTAGCAGCTATTGCCAATGTATCCTCAAAAGACAATTTGAAAAATTCATATTGGCAATCAAAGTGAGTAATGTCAGGCAACAAGTTATGTCAAAATACACAACATGATCTCCAAAAATTCCGTGCTCCTGGACACGGATATTAAGGACACAAAATCCGTGTCCAGGAGCACGGATTTTGCCAAAATTCCATGCTCCTGGACACGAAATTGTTTTCCGTGCTCCTGGACATGGAATTGTTTTCCGTGATGGACACACAGAAGTGCTCTCTTTATACTCCCACAGCTCTATGTTTCCACAGTCTTTGACCTCAGTCAAATATTTTTTTGATAGCCTATCAACCAACTGGAAAAGGTATTTCTCAAAAATATCTCTTTAATGACAGGTTAAGGTTAGGGAATGTTTTGGTCACGGCACAACTTAAATTGCTATAGCATTATTTTGCTTAGGATTAGCATTTGGTATGTATTTTCTAATGACAGAGTTAACACAGTGCTGTGGGAATATAGAAAGCACTTCCGTGTGCCCATCACGGAAAACAATTCCGTGTCCAGGAGCACGGAATTTTAGCAAAATCCGTGCTCCTGGACACTGATTTTGTGTCCTTAACATCTGTGTTCAGGAGCATGGAATTTGTAGACGAAAAGCTTCTAAGCTACATATTTTCCATTTGTGTAATTTTGGGCAAATTATTAAAGGCCAACTTCCTGGTTACAAATAGCTTTGAAAATTGCCTGTATGTTGACACACCAGCATCTTCTAAACAGAAAGCGGCGTTCCAATCAGCTAATGCATCTACTGGTGCATTATCACCACTACACTACACTACACTTCAAGCCTGCCAAGACCTCCTACTACATCCAACCAGTGAGGAGCGTATTCACGCAAACTCTACGTCTCTATTCCTCCTCCACTTCTGTAGTGGTGAAAGACAATGTGTCTCCTGAGTGGCTCTCATATCCCCTGATGCTGGACCCCGTCTGACAGCTGCTGCTCTACGGGACTCAGCCAGGGCCGTAGGGAGCCTGCACTGCACTGCAATGCACTGCACTGGTGAGGATTGATACAGTTCAGCTAGGCCATCTGGCCAGCACAATTGTATGAGCTCAAGGGGAACGCATACTGCATGAGGAAAAAACCATAAGCACACAGAAACACAGACTTGTATACTATGCACACAAACAGTAAAGACGTGCATATGGGCCTATATTTCCTTTGAAATGAAAACAACTGAATATGCATGTCACAGTCATTCGTGACTGTCCAAAGGACACACACGCACATACAAGAACACGCACATACAAGAACACACACACGCACATGCACGCATGCACATGCACACACGCACACGCACGCACATGCACACACACACACACACACACACACACACACACACACACACACACACACACACACACACACACACACACACACACACACACACACACACACACGCACAAACTCACACACACACACATGCACCCAGCCACCCACACACACACACACCACGATATTTATGTGAATGCACGCACAAGCAAGCTGCCCCGCATCATTCACCTTTATGTTCCAGAGTTACGGCATTTGTCAGGGCTGGAAATCATCCAGGTTAAGTGAGTGTGCAGTTGTAACGCTGCCACTGAGGGGAGCTGGAAGCCTGACTATTGCATCTGTACTCTGCATAAGTGCAGCGCATTTGACTACAGTAGACCCACACACCACTCACACACACACACACATAGACGCATGCATGCATGATCGCACACACAGACACACTCACACTCTCGCTTTTCTTTCGCTCTCTCTCTTTCTTCTCCCCCCCCCTCTCTCTCTCTCTTTCTCTCTCTCTCTCTCTCTCTCTCTCTCTCTCTCTCTCTCTCTCTCTCTCTCTCTCTCTCTCTCTCTCTCTCTCTCTCTCTCTCTCTCTCTCTCTCTCTCTCTCTCTCTCTCACACACACACACACACACACACACACACACACACACACTCACACACACACACACACTATACACACACTTTATATACACACACTGCTGCCTGTGTGCAATGTGACTGCTGCTGCGTCGGCAGGCCCAGCCATCTTTTAATCGGAAGGAGCAGCTACATAAAAATGATGTAGAGGGAGGGGGGAGGAGATCGATGGCAATGGCCACTTAATCAGACACTCTCCCTCCCTCCTCTCTTCCTCCCTCTCTATCTCCCCCTCTCCCCCCCCCCCCTCTCCCCTCCCCCCTTCTCTCTCTCTCTCTCTCTCTCTCTCTCTCTCTCTCTCTCTCTCTCTCTCTCTCTCTCTCTCTCTCTCTCTCTCTCGCTCCCTCCCTCCCTCACTCATGCATGGCTGGATGCTGGATGCTGTCTGGAGACCCTGTGTAGAGGAAACAGAGTAGAGGATGGAGAGCCAAGGGAGAGGCTTGGATGTCTCTGGAGGGATATGGAGTGTCTATGGGAGAGGCTTGCTTGTCATCTCTCTGGAGGGATATGGACTGTCTGTCCCTCTGCTGTACAGTTCCATGATGGGGGGTGGTGGAGGGAGGGAGAAAGGAGGTTTTCACGAGGGATCATAACATCCCTGAGCAGGCGAATAAAAACACACTCGTACAGTACAGACACACGGCATGCAAGCGTGCGCGTGCGCGCACACACACACACGCACACATTCACTAGAATAAACATGCACGTATGAACACACAGACACACATACACACACGCATGCATAGTCATGTGCGCGCGCACACACACACACACACACACACACACACACACACACACACACACACACACACACACACACACACACACACACACACACACACACACACACACACACACACACACACACACACACACACACACACACACACACACACACACAGTACTGTACAGTACACTGGAAGTCAGCTAAGCAAAATCCTGAGGACTGTAGCTCTCGAAAGCTGTTCTGGACAATTAGATAGACATACTGTATCTAGCCCTAGAACACAGTCGAGGGACAGGGAAACAGATATGTTGTACAAGATGAATGTCACACACAGCTAATGGAACGCTGTGGAAGACAGATAGAGAGGGAAAGACTGAGGAGGGAGGGAGCACCAGAGATGAGAGAGAGAGAGAGAGAAAGGGAGAAAGAAAGCAAGGAACAGAGAACGAGAAAGAGAAAGAGAAAGAAAAAGAGAAAGAGAAAGAAAAAGAGAAAGCGAGAGAAACAGAAGGACAACGAGAGAAAGTAAAAGATGGACAGAGGGAAAATGGGAGAGAGAGAGAGAGAGAGAGAGAGAGAGAGAGAGAGAGAGAGAGAGAGAGAGAGAGGTTGCCTCTGAGGAGGGTGGTAGGGGTGGGGCAGTAGTGTGGTCCTCAGGGAGCCCTGGGTGCTTCTCCATGGCGATGTATTTATAATTGAATGTAATGTGGGACGATAAAGGCCTTGCCGATGCGATGCGCGCTGCCCTTTTTCCCGGCGCTTCACGCGGCATTACGTTTTATTCATCAAATTAGTTTTACTTGGCTTGCCGTCCCCCGAGCCAGCTTTAAAAGGTTCGGATGAAAGGGAGAAACACGCTTGCTTCATTCGTTTCCGCCGCTAATCAGGGTTGCGCTGCTGAGGAGCGTAACACATCACGTTTCCCCCAGATGACCCCGTTTCTCCATAGCCACCTCCAGAGACCCCCCCACCCCTTTTCTGACATGTTTGAATTCTTCAACTTGCTCAAAAAAATCTCTTTCGAGCACCTTCCGCTCAGTCACAAAACTTTTAGCCATTCTTTTAAATGCACTCACTGTCTGCCTGAGTCATCCACCAGCCTTTTCCTTTCAGCATCTCTTTCCTTCTCTTTTCCTTCTTTCCATCTCTTTCCTTCATCTTTCCTTTCAGCAACTCTTTCCCTAGCTTTCTGTTTCTTCCTCTCTTTCTATTTCCTTCTTTCTTTCCTTCCATTTCTCCCTGTCCCCAGTGACCTGCTGGTGCAATGTCTTTTCCCTGTAAGCCTTTTGCCCCCATAGTGTCGCTCTTATGCTTTCTGGGTAAATGATTCATGGTGCTTTTTTTTCACTTTCCGCATCATAAGCACATGCAGGCTGAGGCCTGTGAGATACAAATGAATAGCTTAACCCTTTAAGACACCTAGAGCTACAAATTTGCTGTTACCAGAATGGCAATGACTAGGTTGTAGTGCATTACTAAAGGCCCTGTGCATATTAGTGTAGTACTATGGTAGTTAACTTTTCAATGCCTATTACAGTATTTCAGTGGTGGAATGGTGTGTATTAGGGGGCTACAGCTGAATCAGAGCAATGAGAAAGAAATCAATATGTCATGAAACTTTGGCAGTGATGCCTCCACACCACCTGACTCACCCTTAAAGGGACTGTTCAGTCAATTTCGACATGCAGTTGTAATGCTCACACTACCCTGGACTTGTCAGTGCCTGAGATTTTTTTTTCTTCTTCTTCAGCCGTTTCCGAGATCCTGGTCACTGTAATGGGGGCAGCTCTTTGTTTACATTTCAAAAAAACATTTTTATTTATTCCCTAAAACATCCAAAAGGTTATAAAACATCAGCAGACAACTAGCAAACAGCAGTACCTTTTGGGAAAATATTTGGACTTGGCCTATGTTTCATTTAAAAAAAAAAATGTAAACAAACGCTGCCCCCATTAGAATTGCTCATGTCTCGGAAAGGGCTGAGCCGAAAAATGTGGCATCACCGGGTACTGACAAGTCAAGGGTAGCGTGAGCAATACAACAGCATATCGAAATTGACTGAACTGGTCCTTTAATTCCCCCCTGGGGATCAATGAAGTTACTCTACTCTACACTACTCTAGACTCTACTACACGGTAACACTGTAACAGGCTCATGATTTGTTAAAGGTAATAACATGCTCTTCGTATCCTCCTCATCCTCATGAAAGACTGAATATAGCGGCTGTTAGTTAATACAGGAAATAGCTTGAAAAATAGCTAATCTGTAAGGCCACTGGTCCTTCTCAAGCAGTGGCATTGCACTTAAAGTGATACTGTACCATTTTTGGAAAACACACTTATTTTACACCTGCCCTTGAGTTAAATAGTGGGGTTTTACCGTTCTCCTGTAGTGTCAACCGTTCTCTGGGTATGGCAGTGCAAATTTTACCACCATGCTAGCAGTTAACATTGAGTCCTATGAGACCAGCTGGCAGCTAACTGGTCTCATAGGACTCAATGTTAACAGCTAACTTGGAGGTAAAATGTTCACTGCCGTACCCAGAGAACGGTTGAAAGTATAGGAGAACGGTAAAACCCTACTACTTAACTCAAGGGGAGGTGTAAAATAAGCGTATTTCCAAAAATGGGACAGTATCACTTTAAGATGAATGCCTTCCATGTGCTGCATACTATGAGACTTTAATGACACTTCTAAGGTGTTAAGTGTTGGTGATGAATGGGGACCGTCTGGTCCTTGCAAGGAGGAGCAACCATGGTGCAGTCAAGACAAACACAGCACAAAATCAATGGCTCCTACCATATGTGAATGTTTACACAGTCGCAGAGAACAGTGTCAGTGAAGCTGAAGAGAGGGACATATTGAACCCCAGCCAGCCACGTTCTGTTTGCATGCATGAAAAATAAACATCCTCTATTCTGAATTCTATTCAACCATTCAATAACCCTTTGTTCCTGTAAATTCACAATAACCCTCTGTGTACTCAGAGAAAATTGAATTAAAACATTATATGGATGAAAAACCCCAAATGGGCAGCTATATTCATATATTTTGTACAGTACAGTTAAGTATGTGGTCGACCCTGGATGGCAGCAAGCGATTGCAAGCGGATCAGATCAGAGCTGTATCTGGGCCTGAGCTGCTTAGCTTGTTGTCTGGATCTGCACCAGCAACACAAAGTGCTGCTCCCCCAGGCCCCTTCTGTTGAGCTTACAGTAAGTGCTGTAATTAACACTAAATGAGAGGCACCACACATCTCAATGGCCCAGAACGAAAATCCTCTCCTCTATACTATACTCTATGGGCCTGCAAGAAAGAGAGCAATGGAGCGGGAGAAAAGAGAGAAGGAGGAAGAGAGAGAGAGAGAGAGAGAGAGAGAGAGAGAGAGAGAGAGAGAGAGAGAGAGAGAGAGAGAGAGAGAGAGAGAGAGAGAGATGAGCAGCTTCACTGTCTATTGATTAAGTCTAGTCGTAGACTTAGAGAGACTCAATGAAAGTCTTCCTTGAAATCCATCGAGCTAGGCCTAAGCCAAATACATTAATGGGAAACTGTAGATCGTTTTATACCTTCCAAATGTGTCTGATAGGAAGTTATTTAATCTAATTGAAGCTTAGTGTGTGATGAGGATAAAACCTCATAAAAAGGAGGCCTGCTAATAATCAGTAGTAGCTAGAGAAAACATCAGATCATTGGCAAATCTAATCAAAATAATAGTATATAGCAATAAGCAATAGTAATAGTAATAAAAATAACGAGGAAAATGTTTCTCCTTAATGTGTGCAGTTAATGTCCACATTTGCTTCATTTTCTCTACCCATTTGTGGACTGTCTTGCAGAAAAGGGTTCAGCTCAGGCTATGTAAAATCAAATACAGTATCTTCTTATTCAAACTCAACTCATTCAAAAGCTGTCTGTAATGACTGCACTGTAACAAATAGCTGTTTATTTACGGCAATTCTGCAACAGCATTCTACTGTTCTTCGAAAAAACAGACAACTACTGTGAAAATATTACTTTGAGTCACATATTGAGCATAAACAGTAAGTACTGCACAATAGCAGTATTCGCCGTTGTGGAAAAAACTAGAGATGCACCGGATCCTGATTTTTAGGATCCTGCCGGATACCAGATCCACTGAATAAGATCCTGCCGGATCCGGAACCGGATACCGGATCCTACAAAAGGGTTGAAACATATAGTCTACTCGCACACGTGGGCCCTTTTTATTACGTTGGCGCAAACTATTTTTTAGACTCATTGGCTTATTGCCACACTGCCTGCAATAGCCGCTTCCAAAGGGATTTCACTCCATGCAGTGATTGGGGTTGTGAAAGACTGAAAAGCCTAGGCTAGACATGCACCAGACCCTGATTTTTAGGTAACATGCCGGATACCGGATCCACTGCTTAAGATCCTGCCGGACCCGGACCCTGTGAAAAACTCTATTATCCTGACGGATCCGGAACCGGAACCGGATCCGGTGCATCTCTAGAAAATAACAAGTTATTTTAGGCAGCACCATTGAAACCCATTCATCCTCCACTTGTCCGTGATCACCATCAAACTTCAATACCACCTGAAGAACTGAAGTCATTCTGACTGGTTAAAGATTATCTGATACTATCAAGCATGATGAAACAATTTCTAAGGAAACTACAATACTTAAAAAGTGCTTGATGCAGCAAAGTGTGAGTAGCACATGCATTTTGATAGTGATGAAAGTGTGAATGGCTGAAACATTTTAAGAACTTGTAACACTCTTGCAACAAGCAGCCCCATCTAAACCAATCTGCTAATCAGTGCCTGGCCTCACCTGAGTAGGGCTGTTATGCCATTATTCAATTACGGGCGTCACCTGCGAAGGGCCTGATGACTCTGGTCACATGGTACTCTTGCACCTGTATATAAATCTGGACTATCAACACTTCAGTTGCTTGCCTGCCTGCTGGCTGGCCTGCATGGCACAGCATAGCACTTGTTTGCCTAAAAGCTTGCCTACAAGCTTGCTTACATGCTTGCACACTTTCCTCTTTGTGAAAGCTTGCTGTATGTGGCATAATTTGTGGCATTGTTGCATATAATGTGCCTGCTGCAAATTAGGCATTGCTTTGAGAGCTAGCTTGTAGTGCTGCTAGTTTGCTTTTAAAGACTGACCAATGCTATATTCATCATTGGCTCATCAAGAGATACAGTAAAAAGCCCACCTTGCACACTATCATTGTAACATAGCACTGCGTACTCTGAAATTGTATTCATGCCCACACTTTCAAAGGACCACCGCAAACCATTTTCTCAATACAGCATTGCGCCATAGTATCATGCTCAAGGCACTCCAGTCATGGTGAACGATGGGAGGGTGGGGTGGTAACATGGCCAGGGTACCACAGTTATGGAGAATGATGGGTGGGGTGGGAAGTTGCCATGGCCATATTCATGCATACAACTATGACCCAGTATTTGCCTGTCATCACACAGTACAATTCAACTTTTTAACTGAAATGTACTGTTATTTTTCTGTAGAGTACTGTTATTTAACAGTTCAATTGCTGCTGAAAAAATGTTATATACTGTGATACATTAAACAGCAATGAGCTGTATTTGATTTTTGGTGTGAAATAACAGTAGAATTACAGGTAAATATAATTGCCAGTAACTGCCGTTATTTTGCAGGGAAATTTTCTTAGAGTGTAGAGTATGTCAGCACTTGAGCTGAACGGAGCTTGAGATGAGCTGGCCTTGTACTTCTCCAAACTCTCACACCCATGTGAACTGTTTGAGAGACAGAGATGATCTGGCAGATCCTTATCAAAGCTTCCTCAATACAGGTGGCTCTTAGAGCTAGCTTCTGAAGTGAAGGAGACATCCCCAATCTCATATTAAACCCTCAAACCAAAGAGATCTGATGGAGCTTACTGTTTTGAGGCAGACAGAAAACTGCTGCTGTGCCGGTTCCTGCACCTAATCTTGAACAGACTGATGTGTTCACACAGAACAATCAGAGTGTTTTGGAACTGATAACTCATTTGAACGCTGAGTGTTCACCAATAAGAGCTTTGGTTGCCGGTGTAACTCATGTGGGAACCAGCACCATTCTGCACGGCATGAAAATGAGAGTGTGGCGATAGATACAGTACAGAACACTAATACCCTAGATATCTCAATGACAACCCTGGTATATTGGAACAAGTGTCTCATTTTGACAGTCTATGTAGCAGGGGTAATGCTGCATCAATGAACATCAATTGGTGAAAGGCGATATGCTATTATCCTGCAGGTGCTAGTGCGAAAAACATAGAAAACCCATACCAAGATGCTGAATGTTGTATGTAGTATTCGGTAACACTTTAGAATAACAGTCTTTAAAAAACGTTGTAAGCACTTTGTAAACAATTAACTAATTATTTACAAAACATTTACAGATTTTCAAAAATTAGTAAGAAATACCAGGTGAACAAAGTAGATGCAGTATAGTCACAACAGTCCTGGAAGTGTGTCCGCCAAAGCGCAAAGGAGATGGAACCACTAGATATAGAGGTGTAAGGCAGGCAAACACACATTAAACTGATCCTGGAGGAACCAATTCCTACTCCGCTGTGCAGCCGTAGGTTGGTTCTCACTCATTTACAAACATTAGTAAATGCTTTGTTTATAATTTGCTATTTAATAATTGTTAATAAATTGTTAATAAATCTTTTTAAGGGAGTGTTGTTCTAAGTGTTACAGTGTTTCCCATACATTGAGGAAACTATGGCGGCCCGCCATAGTTTAAATTTGGCCGCCATAGTTTCCGAAAATGTAAAAAAAAAAAAAAAATTTTTTTTTTTTTTAACTTTTTTTTTTTTTTTTTTTTTTTACGATTTCCGTGTTTGTTAAAAGCGATTTCAATTACGATTTCCTTCGCATGTTCCTCCTGGAGTAAATACATCCTATAGAGAAAACCACAAGTGCTTGAAAGAGAGAGGGATCAAAAGCCTTGTCAAGTTGTTGTAGGCCTAGTTAACTTGGGTTTGGGAGCAATAAAAAAAAAAAACCTTCCGAGAAGGGACAGTTGGGATGAGTTTACTAACACTTCCCAGCCCAGGCTTTGTTTAACAGTTGTAATGAGTTAGGTGACAGGCCTTCATTGACAAGGCAGAGGAGACATCGGGCTGCATATAGAAATGAATGTGTATAATGAATGTGAATATAGACATAAATGTGTAATATGTTGTTCAGCCCTTTTAATGGGAGGAATTTTGAAAAACTGGCCCTGTGACCAGCACCCCTCATGTAGAATGTGTGTGTGGGGAAAAGGCATAGCCTACCCTCTTAGACCATTTTTGTTTATGCGTTAACAATTTCACAGCGATCTTAAATTCTTATCTCTGCTCCTATTTTGTTTTATATTTTTTTTCATTACATAGACCCCTGCATGTGTATTATGTAGCCTTATGTCTCAAAATATAAATGGCTGAAATGTAGGCGTAGGCCTATAGTTTCTCCATGCGCCAATGTCATACTGTACTCATTGTTTTGCCATTTTGCATTTACACTGCGTGAATACCCCCCCCCCCAAAAAAAAGGCCCGTGAAAAGACCCCCCCCCCCCCACCCCCCCCCCCCCCGGACAAAAAAAATCCCCGCTGCCCCCATAGTTTCCAAAACTTCTGTGGGAAACACTGTGTTACCTGATGTTCTATTCCCCTTCCATGTGTGCACCATACAACTTCTTTGAGACTACCTTCAAGAAGCTCTTCCGAGAGAGCTTCCCTGCTGAACATAACTAACTCTACTCACCTCTAATCATGGGCACTAACCTGCACTACATTTCATAGGTCCTCCACTATTTTCTGCTCTCTAACTGTTCGACATTACTTTTATACTGCTGTACTCTGTACTGACCCCTTACTCTGTACTTGCTTGAATGTCCTCCTTGTAAGTCGCTTTGGTCAAGTCAGATTTTTAGTTGTTTATTTCCAGAATTCATGCTACCCATTCAATGTTTTTCATGAATACTTGCCACTTTCAAAATGACTATCAAATTATCACTATCAGTATTCATTATGACTGGAAAAAAAACATTTTTCATACATGAAAAGGGGGATCTTCTCCATGGTCCGCCATTTTGAATTTCCAGAAATAGCCATTTTTAGCTGCAAAAATGACTGTACTTGGGCCATACTAGAAAATATTAGTTTATTACTTAGTAAACTTTCATGAAAAGATCAAATTTGGCAATAGGCAGCACAGTTTCAACGAGCAGCATAGTTGCAGTACCTTTTTTGAACATTTCCTGCACAGTGTACCTTTACTAATGCATGGAGGATTAATGGAGATGGTCCAGATCTGGCAAGAATCAATTGTAGTGCATGGACAGTCATGGGTGAGCGGTTAGGGCGTCAGACTTGCATCCCAGAGGTTGCCGGTTCGACTCCCGACCCGCCAGGTTGGTGGGGGGAGTAATCAACCAGTGCTCTCCCCCATCCTCCTCCATGACTGAGGTACCCTGAGCATGGTACCGTCCCACCGCACTGCTCCCCATGGGGCGCCACTGAGGGCTGCCCCCTTGCACGGGTGAGGCATAAATGCAATTTCGTTGTGTGCAGTGTGCAGTGTTCACTTGTGTGCTGTGGAGTGCTGTGTCACAATGACAATGGGAGTTGGAGTTTCCCAATGGGCTTTCACGCTTTCACTTTCCAAGGAAGCATGGTGAAAAATCAGTGGCTCCTACTGTATCTTTGGTGCAAAGCTTACTTGTTGTAGAAAGCTTGCACTCTCGACTGCAACTTGTTTTTTTATATTTAGTGGATTAGCATGACATTAACCACTAAATGCAAAACAACAATTGTTGGGAGTTGAGAGTATGGCATTTCTACAATAAATGTACTGATACGGTTACTTGCACCCTTCTTGTAGCCCCATAATGCACGCCATTCCACCAGTGGAACGCTGTACAGTAATAGACATTGACTAGCTAACTACCATAGTACTTCACGACAATGCCATAACACAAAGCCTTTAGTAATGCACTACGACTTAGTGATTGCTATTCTGGAAACAGCAAATGTATTACAGCACGTTTTCACGGGCTAAAACAATTTGGGGTTGAATGCACTACCTAAAAAACTGGGTCTTACTTGAGCAGGGAGTGCTGGGGGAAGCAGAAGGGCCCTTGGGTGATGCGGTCCACGTGGTTCAGCGGGATCCTCTGGATCTGGTCGCAGGTGAACATGACGAAGTCATACTTGCAGATCAGAAGCGTCCTCTCCGTCAGGACAACCAGACGCTCCTTCTCATTGTTCCAGTGGTCCACCCTGTGGACGAGGACAAATACACACACAAACACGCAGTTAGTTAAGGGTGTATGTGTGTGTGTGTGTGTGTACGTGTGCGTGTGTGTGCGTGTAAAAAAATATCCTCAACAAAATGAGACTGGTCGAGAAATACTTTTATTCACAATTTAGCTCTCAAAGCCAACAGCTTGCCTGTCTGCTAAGACTGCTGTGTAATGAGCTGGTGAGTGAATGTACCACCATGACATACTACCATCAGGTGTTCTGCAGAGGACCAGAAGAGCTGAGATACTAAGCCACAGGAAGTGACTCTCTCTGTGCCCATCCAGCGCCATGGAAGTAAGAGTTGGACTAACCCCATTGACCTTCGTGTTCCATTTTTTCAAAAAGACTGCGGCCCACGGAGCCTTTGACACACAGATCGCCATTGACATAGTTCCAAAATAGTTCCAGGAAATGAGCGTTGAACACAGAAAGTGCAGTAATGGTAAATGTAATTCATTTAAACTCATCTTTGCTTGTTATGTAGTGGTTCTGTGTTGGTCTCCAGTGAAAAAGCAGCTGCATAGAATTGTTTACGCCAACCAATTTCCCGTACCCCGGCTGTCACAACTCTGAGTGCCATGGCTCTGTGCCCATCTATTATGCCGCTTGTGTCTAACCACTGTTCTGAGGTCAGCAGG
>NC_085862.1:41780868-41788368 GCF_034702125.1 Engraulis encrasicolus | reverse complement strand
CTCTGCCGTATGACTAACTCTCAGACACATGTGCACACACAGACACATGTGCACACACACACACACACACACACACACACACACACACACACACACACACACACACACACACACACACACACACACACACACACACACACACACACATGTACACACACATACACACACACACCCCGACTGTGTACACACACACACTCACACACGCACACACACACGGCTGCTCGATAATTTTGCCTTCAGATGCACAGCACACATCATAGTTAGCGTTAGCGGAGAGCATCATATGGGATGATGGGAGATGCAGCCCTTCAGTTCACACGCATGGCAGCGCATTACAGTGCGGGAGCGGAGGGAGAGGATGTTGTTGGAAATAGCTTATAGTGATTGCGTGAGTCCTACACCATAATGAGTCACTAACGTTTATGTGCGCGCAGATCAAAGAGGAAGAGGAAGCGGGGTGGTGATGTATGTTGTCATCCGTCCCCTCCCAAGGGGTCTGCCATGTTGGAAAACACAGTCGGCCGCCAACGCACACAAACAACTTCATACAAACACGCATACAGTAGAGATATATGCAGTGCAGTAAATACATGCACACACACACACACACACACTCACACACATACACACACACACACACACACACACACACACACACACACACACACACACACACACACACACATTCATGCACGCACACCCACACACCCACACACACTCACACACACATCCATTCATGCAAACCCACACACACACACATGCACACACACACACACACACATGTTGTACCAACACACACATAAACAAGAAGAGGCGTGTGCAATGTCATAGCAACACACACACACACACACACACACACACACACACACACACACACACACACACACACACACACACACACACACACACACACACACACACACACACACACACACACACACACACACAGCTGAGCATTCAATGTTCTGCAAGGCTGCACTCAGCAACACTCTTCTTTGTGTTTGGCATGTTGGGTCATCAGAGTTGGCCTTGTCAAGACATCAGGATATTTTTCCTCCCATTCAGTGCTATGGATCCTTATGTGAACCCCTTAACGCAGAGCCTCTGTTATAACCTTATTTTCACCAGAATATAATTAATGATCAAGTCTTAAAACTTGCATTGTCATAGCAATGTTGTTATGATGTAATTGAGTGTTTTCAGCAAAGAATGAATAAGCCCACCAACGGACCCATCTGCAGTAAGAGCATTCTTAAGCTGAACACTCAAAGCACAGGTTAAACTCAATTATCTCTCCCATATCAACGCAATAGGCTAGAATATATATCAGAATATGTTATATGGAATATGTATGTTATAGTATGTAGTATGTAGTATGTAGTATGTATGTTGTCCTTCCGTACCATTCAAAGCTTGAAACTATGTTACCTGACACAGTATGTTCCTATTAATGCAGTGGGATACAGGCCCGAATCCATGGAGCCATGTGATGGGCCTGTGAACTTCCTTTGACCCGTGAAGTGAGGCCTCTGGCCCTTTCTGGTACGGCATTCACACCTCTGATAACTTTAACAGCTTTCTCCTTAAACTGTTATATTAGGTTTAGGTTCGCACTACCAAAATGAAACACAATGCTCAAAACCGTAGCACATTTGACAAGAATGCAAGATAATTGAGTGTACGTATAAGTAAAGGTCATGAAGAGAATTTGACATTCCAGTATCTAACTCCAAAAAAAACAAGGCAGAAAGACGTGGGTGCAACATAGTCAAATGTTTGTAAGTTATATTATAGGCATAGGATTCCATAGCGTGTTGGTGTTACCAGAGATTCTTTAAGTATATAGAGATATGCCAACATAATAGGTTTCTATGGGCACCTAACGTGACCAGGTTCCGGTCTGCCTAAAGGGGTGTGTCATAATGCTCCTAGCATTGAATAGAACAGTCCTCAGGTCTGCCTAGGTCTGCCTAAAGGGGGATTCCCCCCCATAATAGAACCCGGAGACAATGGGCCAATGGAACCTCTCTCTCTCTACTCTCTCTGGTGTTACGGCGTCAGTGACACCATGGCCTTGGCGGAGGTTTGCACTCTCTGAGTGCTTCTAGTTTGTAATGTGAGAAGCGCACACAAACACAACCCAAAGACAAGCACTAGAGTCAAGGCCATGCTGTTCAGACTAGTATACCAGGTAAGATACTTACTCAGCCGGCCCTACCATGGCGCATATGGTAGGGTACTTGTTTGCTATGCGGCCGACCCGGGTTCGATTCCCAGACCGGGTCCTTTGCCGTCCCTTACCCGTCTCTCTCTCCCCACTCGCTTCCAGTCTTAACCTCCACTATCCTATCAAATAAAGGCAAAAAAGCCCAAAAACATTTAAAAAAAAAAAAAAAAAAGATACTTACTCAGCCATGAGCCAGATGCCACTGATGGGTCCATCCTGCTGTCGATTGACGAGGCCTTTGATTTCCTCTATGGCGTGATCTAAAGTCCCAGGCTTCAAACACAGACAAAGCAATATTCATATGGTCATCGTAAATTCATCAAATGAGCATGCATGGACATACTGTAGGCCGGTACAAGATTGAAACATACATAACACTGTATGTAAAAAAAACCTAACCCTACTTAGCATCTGCACTTATCGGCTATGATGTCCTTGATTGTAAGTTGCTTTGGTGAAAATGCGTTTTGATATGCTGTGAAAGTTCCTTAACCACTGCACAGTTAAGCATGAGGGTCATCGTGCTGTACAATTACTGTAAATTAATATAGAGAAGAAGGTTAAAAGCTTGTCTCCCGCCATTAGGCTTTAAGAATTAATTGAGAGTCAAGCAGAGGCATATGAAGTAGAAATAGTAATTTTATTGACGTTATTACAACATAAGTAGACCTAGCATACATGGTCTTGCCAGTTATTAGGTACAAAGTCACACCAGTTATTAGGTACACTGTATCTAATGTTGCAATTTAAGTAGCCAATCTAATGGCTCATGGGGTAGGCCACATTCCACACCAAATGCCCAGGGCACTCAAAGAATGTTAAAGGTGCAGGTGTGTGTGTTTGCTGGTAGGCTATTTGCTGTGGGTGGGGATGACTTATTTGGTCATTCATCAAGCGTAAATAAATAAGTATAACAAGTCAATATAAAAAACAGGTGCATATACCCTCAACACGAAGAATCTCTTGTGCTTGAACTGATCCACTGCGTTGACCCATCGATTTGGTTTCTCTGGTGACTTGGACATGGCCGGTGCTGATGGTAGCGGCTTTTCCTCGGTGGCAAGATGCGCACTGACCTCACCACCGGGAAGCTCATGTGTCTCTGGTCCATCGCTGGACTTCACGTTGTCGACTTCAAATTCCACGGGATTAAATGAGTCTTCGACTCCCTCTGACATCATGGCCTGTGTACTACAAAAGATGCGTTAAACGTGTGATTGATTGTGTAACATCAAACTTGTACAACTATCTCTTTTTCAGTCCTAGATAGGCTATCTAATTCATACTGACCTGCTATACGCGCCACCCACTTCCTAATTTGTAGTAGGCCTACCATGCATCTATCACTGAAGTTAAAATAATTTACTGCATCTATCAATCTGTGGAGTGATAAAAGGCACTTTTGAAAGGTATACAATTTACTGCTACTGGCCTGACATCCACTGTGTTATAGCCTATTCATTATGCGCTGCCGCATCCCAAATAGCAGTATCGATGTGTGAAACGAAACTGAAATATGCAGCCACATTTCCTTTATTTATTTATTTTTTAAACTGACCACTTTGTGACACAGTAATGGCAATGATGTAACAAAACTATAAGGTCCAAACTTACCGATACAAATACCTGCAAATTGACGTCTAGACTGGCACGATTCTCAGATATCAAAGTGTGCTTCAGCAGATGCCGTTGTTGATTTATGGAGACTTGCGTTAGGATTTTAGGCTACTTCCGCACTCCGCCGGAATACTTACTGGCAACTGTTGACACAGCTCAACCAGGATGCGTCAGTCCAGTGTGAATCTAACACGGAACATGTTTCAGGCTCTTTTAGCGATAAACGAAATCCCTTTGCCTATAAGGGCTTTAGCAGTTTCACGTTATAATTCAATCATATTTTTACGCAAGTAAAAACAAAACAGCCTACTGCAGTGCCTAAATACTGTAGGTCTACGACTATAAAAAGAGTTTATTTGAGCAGATCGAGATGTGTTTAAATTATATTTTAAAATGGCACTGGCTGGTTCACTGAATGGCACAGGATGATTCATAAAGTAGAAATCACCATTGAGGTGCGTGCATCAGTGGATAGCAGAAGTTACTGGGACTGGGGATGAGCCTCAGTGGTATGAGGACAGTTTGGTTAGGCCCTAGTTGGTATGTAGGGATTACAGCAGGGACATATTTAAAAACAAACTTAACATTTAAATGAAGACCATTACTCTCGGCCACTCAGTAGGTTGCTGTGGTGTTTCACCAGAACAGGCAAACTAGCCTGTTGTGCTGCATGTTCCCTCTTCTGGGTGCTTCATATAGCCATTAAACCTGCCTTGATATGGTTATCAAATACATTTCCTCCCTAGCCTTTGATTTTAGAGCATAGCATGGCTCGACATTGGTATTAAGTGATTATTTTCTTGCATGTGTGGGCCACCACTATTCTTTCGTGCCCTAATCTCTTTCTATGTATTCATTTTGGGGGAACTGATATGAGGTTCCATATAGTAGTTATTTCAGGCGTCTGCGAAGGCCCCACTGGTCAGGCTTATGTGAGACGAACAATTAAGATGAAAATAACCAGCGTGTCATGCAGAACCGTGTTACAGTGTGCTCCCTCCCGCACAAATTCTTCGGTGGCGGTCTTGAATTGTTTTGCGTAGTGAATTAGATGGTGGCTTCCACAAAAGCATCAAGGCGGCTCTACTCTATGAGTGTCACTTCCTATTCTGCTTAATCGCCTCTGATGTGAGTGAGGCATGCTGGGAGGCCACGGATCCTGTCGCACAATTCTGTGACAGCGGAGCTATTCATGGACAATGCAGTAGTGGCAGACCCATATCAATTTGGGGCGGCCTAAGGCACACATAGCCAGGGGGCCATCTTCGCGTTTGTTTTAATTGAAAGGTAGGGGGCACCCCAAAGGCACCTGAAAAAAATTATGAGAAATTCCAATGTACAGTATCACGCCATGTCAAAAATGGATGTGTGCGTGTGTGCATGTGTGTGTGTGTGTGTGTGTGTGTGTGTGTGTGTGTGTGTGTGTGTGTGTGTGTGTGTGTGTGTGTGTGTGTGTGTGTGCGTGTGTGTATGAGTGTGCGTGTGTGTGTGTGTGTGTGTGTGTGTGTGTGTGTGTGTGTGTGTGTGTGTGTGTGTGTGTGTGTGTGTGTGTGTGTGTGTGTGCGCATGCCGTGAGTACCTGTGTGTGAGTGTGTGCGCGTGCGCGTCCGTGCCCTGCCTGTGTGTGTGTGTGTGTGTGTGTGTGTGTGTGTGTGTGTGTGCGTGTGTGCGTGTGTGTGTGTGTGTGTGTGTGTGTCTGTGTGTCTGTGTGTCTGTGTTTCTGCGCGTATGTGTCTGATGCGCAGGTGGCTCAAGAAGCTGTATAAAAAGTCTGCCTTTTCCTGCAGTGGTTCCTTGGAGATGCACAACAGATGCTTGCCTGCAAACCTGCCATGCCCTGTTAGTGTTGGGCCCACAAGCACACACAGGATTACACATGTACAGTCTGCAGCCCTGTGTGTGTCTACTTAACCTCATATATAAGCAGCCATGAATAATGCACAACAATCACTGAACTGAATTGACTTCTTTGCTTTATTATGCTTCAGATGACTTAAAAGAGCCAGAGGATAAAAGTAATCTATGTGGCTGTATCTAGGCCAGGAAAGCATCAGTGCATAACAAGTGGGTGGACTTTGGGACATCACTCCTCTGCCCAGTGTTGGTCTTCCACTGTGAATTAAGAAAAAAAATGTAGTGTTAATTTAACACTTAAAGAGTACTCCAAGTACAACCGAGAAAATCTTTATGTGTTGAATTAACACTGCGTGTGTCAGAGGCGTCAGCTGACCTAATACTGGGGCACATACAGGGGCACAGTAAGGCACCAAGCACAGTACTGCTATACAGGGGCACAGTAAGGCACCAAGCACAGTACTGCTATACAGGGGCACAGTAAGGCACCAAGCACAGTACTGCTATACAGGGGCACAGTAAGGCACCAGAGATAATCCGAGCATGTGAAAAAAATGTTTGCAGTTATTTATTTTAAAAAGTTTGTAAATGAATTATATTATTGCAAGTACATGCGCACTATTTTGTGCTCATGCTGTATTACTCCGTATACTAAACTTGAACTAAATTCCAAGGTAGCAAGGTTGTTGTTTTTTTGTGAAACTCATGCCGCGGCACAGCAAATCAATACCCAGGCACCTGCCCCTGTTAAATAGGTCTGGCGACGCCCCTGGTGTGAGGTCTTGGATCTTACTGACTTTGGCCAAAACCTGATGCAGTTGGACAGCCCTCTATTTTGATCCGACCAATGGAGCGCGAGAGGCCATCTGTGATTTTGTGAAGTCAAGCGCGATACACAGTAGAATTCTGCAGAGTTAACACAACACAGTTTTTTTTAATATTGTTAATTCAACACTTACAGTAAAAAGTTGATTTAACATCTTCTAAAGTGTATTTGGTCCCAGAGTGGTGTCGAATTACAATTGCATTGTTTACCTGTGCACCTGTGTTCAGTTTAGACTCTCTAAGTGTTGACTTCCCACTGTGAAATAGACTACCGTATGCATGTAGGATGTACAGGCATGAGGAAGTAACATTGCAGGAGGAAGCATTGGCGGAGGTTTGCTGAGCTGCCACTTGAATGTGTTTTTTTAATATATTTTTAAGGGCTTTTATGCCTTTATTTGACAGGACAGTCGAAGATGGTGACAGGAAGCGAATGGGACAGAGAGACAGGGGAGGATTGGGAAATGACCGCGGCTGGACTCGAACCGGGGTCCCCGTGGGTGGGCATGCAAGCCCAAATGTGGGGGGCTTAGCGCGCTGCGCCACAGCGCCCCCCTTGTATGTGTTTTATATAGGCCCTATTCTTCTGCTGCTCTTCTTCAATACTTGTGTCAGGAACTATATTGCCCTAATAATACCGTATGTCAAAATACTTCACTTGCTTGCATTACACACATTCCTGAAACCAAAGCTATTTTTTGTTTCCAAAATTAAGTGAAATCAAAGCTGTTTCACCAACAGCTGTTTGTCCCTTCAAGTGAGGGAAGACAAGGGTAATTGAATTTCATTGCAGCCAGCTAATATTTGTTTAGCAGAATCCCTGCGAAGCTTAATTGAACTCCCTTTAGACAGCGCGCTGCATCAGCAGATGTTTCACAGCCTTGTCTGCCCCCGGAGGCTAAACCACTACAGGGCGCGTGCGTGCGTGGATGCCTGCCTGTGTGTGTATGTGTGTGTGTGTGTGTGTATGTGTGTGT
>NC_085862.1:41760868-41763368 GCF_034702125.1 Engraulis encrasicolus | reverse complement strand
TAATGTTAAATTTTTCATGAGTACTTACCACCACCATCAAATTCTAAGTATTCACAATGACTGGAAAAATTGCACTTTTCATACATGAAAAGGGGATCTTCTCCATGGTCCGCCATTTTGAATTTCCAAAAATAGCCATTTTTAGCTGCAAAAATGACTGTACTTGGACCACACTAAAAATATTTGTTTATTAATTAGTAAACTTTCATGTAAAGATCAAATTTGGCAATAGGCATCCCAGTTTCAATGAGCAGCATAGTTGCAGTACCTTTTTTGACCATTTCCTGCACAGTGTTAAGACAAGTTAAACGAGGGACCATGTAGCAATGCTACACGGATCCATTGACTTTCACTAGCTTAGCGACATTCTCCCTCTTTTAACTTGTCTTAAAGCAAGACAACGCTTAAGATGAAAAATAAGACACTTTACCACCTTTATAAACCCCAGCCAACGATTTTAACTGTATTAAGCCCCAAAATAGCTGCATACCCCTTTAAGAAAAATGGTCTCTTAAAAAGCCTTATTAACATGTTAACATTTATTAATTAACTAATTACAAACAAAACGTTTGCAAATATTTGTAAATGAGTGTTGGAATCGGCTCCTACTGGATAAGTTTGATATGTGTTTGCCTGCTAAACTCCTCTACCACATGTCCAGTGGTTTCATCTCTATTGCTCTTTGGAGGACAAACTGGCAGAACTTATGTGACGTGCTGTGTTTGATGTGCCAACATGGCATTTCTTACTCATTTATATTATGTAATGTTTTGTTAATAATTAGTTCATTATTTAAAGTGTTCACAAATCTTTTTAAGAGATCATTATTCTAAAATGTTATTGAAATATGAAATTTCATACAAGGACTTACACCACAGAAGTTAAACTCTCATTGCAGCTGGTGTCATGGCAGCCAATGGGGAGAGAGAGAGAGAGAGAGAGAGAGAGAGAGAGAGAGAGAGAGAGAGAGAGAGAGAGAGAGAGAGAGAGAGAGAGAGAGAGAGAAAGAGAGAGCGAGATTGCTTCTACTTCCAAAAGCGACAGACTGCAATAAAAATACCTTTTCCCTCCCAGCTCACCTCATGTTTCCAGTACACATTTCAGATCTCAGAGTTCGAAAAACACACCTGGTCTGAATTAGTTAGCCTCACGCGCCATCCTACGTACTTCCGCCAAAAGATTGACTCCGCACATAAAATCAAATTGTAGTATTATGGGATGGTTAGCAGGCTATGAATTAGCGCCCCTGTGACCAAAGCCAGTCTCTCCAACTAGATAAAGAGAGACTGACCTACAGGAGATTCAGTAACGACAAAATCAGAAAGTAAGTCTGGAGCAAAAATCTCCCTCATAAGTATCACCTTGCATTTCAGAGTCTGCAGAGGTCCGCACTTCAAATCGCAGTCTGAAATATTTGTTTTTTTAGGCTGAGGCAGAAGCCAGTAAAGTAGCTAAACCTGCGTAGAGCGGCAGAAAATATTGTGAGTTGGCATTGTTATTGTACCCATGGTGGAGATAATGCAAAATAACATAAAACCGGCCCTTCAAACACAACGCTGTATCTGACTGACATTACATTTAGCTGAGGCTTTTATCCAAAGCAACTTATAGTTTTACAGGATATTGGTTGCAGTCCCTGGAGCAGATTAGGTACTGGGCACCACTGCCATGGAGTACGGTAGGGAGTGGAAGGGTGGGATTTGAACTAGCAACCCTTTGATTGAAAGCCCATCTACTTAACCATTAGGCCACGGCTGCCCTGTATCTGTGTGCAACAGGGTTTTTTTTCTCTGTTTGAGTCTGAGTAGCGAGTCGTTTAGGGAAGAGCATGGTGACTGTTGTAGTTTGAACCGTACAATGTGTATACTTTTCAAATTATAATCTGCCTTACCAGGCTAGCAGTAGCCTGAAATATCAAAACATTCCTTTTGAGGAGTACAGCAGGCCATCTATGGTCATTTGTAAGTGTTTCCACAAGTATGATGTGAGAATATATATATATATATATATATATATATATATATATTAGGGATGTAAATAACATCGAAATGTATCGATGTATCGGAAGTATCGGCCGGCGATTTAATCGAATCGCATCGTATCGTGGGGCATTCTTAAGAATCGAAAAAAGTCGAATCGCTGGCCCCTGTGCAATGCCCTAGCTCCATAACACAATAATAGTGGAAAAGTGCTTGGAAAAATTTGAATCGAACCGAATCGCATCGTATCGTGGGGAATTCTTAAGTATCGAAAAAAAATCGAATCCCTGATTTAAGAAATCGATACCGTATCGTATCATCATGAAGGCTGTGATTTACACCCCTAATATATATATATATATACATACATATATAAAATCATTGTTTAGGGTCGTGAGCACCTGTATTTTTTTTACTTATTTAATTATTTTGTGGACATTTTTGTATGCATTCCTGCTTTGCTCAGTATTACTAATAGGTATTACGCCTCTAAACCTTCACAAACTTAAAACATAGCAGAG